>NC_057794.1:242927211-242930258 GCF_018294505.1 Triticum aestivum
TTTTTTTTATTTCTGTTCTGTTTTTCTTTTAATTAATTCTTTTGCCACTGTTTGAATTAAAAATAATAATTCAAACAATGCCAAAGCTCCTCTGAATATTTTTATATTGCTAGATGGACTTTTCCAAAAGCTCATAAAATATTTCAGGGGTATTTGAAATTATATTCTAATCATATGAATTTAATTCAAATTCAAATAGCTAATGATTTAAATTCAAAGTTCCAAAAATAAATCCTTTTAAAATGTTCATTATTTTTGGTTTGGATCAAAACCCTTGCCAAAAATATTAAACATCTAAGAGGAGCATTTTGGAACAATGAATGAGATTTTAGGGGTTTTTGCCCCTCTTTTATTTAAGGTTTTTGAGGCTTCCAATATTCCTCAATTCAAGTTTCAGAATTTAAACATGATGCACACATGAAGCTAGCCTAGAGCATTACCAGAAGCTAGGGATGTGACAACTCACCCCCACTAAACAAGAATCTCGTCTCGAGATTCAAGCGTAGGGTAGGGTGAAGGGGTAACGCAAACTAGTACAATCTTCACGATCCAGGTTGCACTTCAAATGAACGTTGATTTGAACACCATCTTTGCCTTGTCGTCTTGCTCTGAGAACTCCAGCTAATCATGACAAGAAGAGGAAAGGAAAACTCTAGAAGGATCGGTCTTCTCGAAGATCGAACAACTCACGTAATGAGACATAGGACCATCTCTCGGGTTGAGACACGAGTTACACCTCAAGAGGGGTGGAAAGAGACGGATGACGAAGGTTCACTAGGTGGACAACAATTCCACACTTAAGAAGGTGGTAAACGATTGTCAACGTAGCGAGGAGTTGAGTTGCCATGATACCACGACGAAACATCCTGGAGGAGGGTGATTCGTAGATTATTATCTTAAGTGGCAAAAAGAATTACTTTTGATTCATAGATCATTGAAACTCTTTATACCAGCCTAAGGTAATCACAAGCGATCATTTGGAGGGGGTCGGTAGAATGGCATACTCGGACTTGGATGATGTGGATTACCTTGTTGAGGACAACGTAATGGATGATTTTACTTATCACCGGAAATGGAAGAGACCCATGGTAGAATGGCACATTGGTGGTGCAAGCTGGGAACAAAATGCAAATGCTGGGAATGATTCTGGTAACTGGGGGAGAACCCAACAATAGAGGGTGAATTCACTGTTGGAGTGGTTATAGCATAACCGAGGAAATCTGGGGCAATCCCAGCTAGTGCCGATGATAAGACGTAGCGCTTGTGCGTGCTCTCAAGAACTTGAGCATTTCCACATTCATCAAGGTTTTACCAACATCCGTGTCAAGGGTCCGGTAGCACAACTTACTACCATGATGAATGGTGATGGAGGATGCAGATGCAAAGGAAGATAACACCTTCTCAGATTACACCTTAGCGAAGCCAAGGAACAAAATCTGGATGATCGACCGAGAGACATTTAGCACTCCGCTTCTAATGTTCTCCTTGATGTGCTAGTATATCCCATTCATAGATACGGTTTGATAACTAGAACATCAAGTAAAGGTCGGACTTCGGGAACACAACAAATCATAAGGCACAACTAGAGAGTAAATCCTACGAAGTCCTTATGGGAAGGTGGCCAACTGCTTCAATCAAGATACCACAATAATAGGTCCTTCGGCTGGGTGGTGCTGGCCACGACATCCACTTTTCCGGTTATCGAGGGACAAATATTATAGTTCTTGGGAAATGTTCCAAACCATCATATCTGCCTGAGGTTCAGATCTGGTTGGTGTCAGGATATTCCAGACTCATCGAGTCTAGGAAGAAAATGAAAGTTTGCAACACAAATCGACGAGATGACGTTGCGGGATTCTCGGGAGATGAACTACGATAGCAAGCTCCAAAACATGAGCTGGTTCTGCTACAAACATGTGAACATGTTGTCCAAGACAAGCATGACCACAAAGTAGTCTTATAATAAAACACTACCGAATTCAGGAGGGGAACCATCATCGAGGATATCGAAGTCCTTGCATAAGGTATACTCTTAAGAAGGAACTTCTTCTCCTTGAACAATTCAATCAGTGGCTTGGTGTGCTAGGGACACATATAGATTGAAGGTTGCAAGTCTTCAAACCACAGAATTCTTCGCACGTGTGCATGACTGATTTGGAATGATTCCAAGAAAACAACATTGACTTTCTCGAATCCACGGCGGCAACTTGCATCAGATGCACATGAATTAAAGGAAGTCACTACCTTCATCCAAACATATGCTTCATGAGCTAGCGTGAACAAATGCTTTCAAAAATTTCCAACACTAGCTTAATGTTCAACAAAATTATGGAGGAGATAAGGATGTTGTCAATGGGCTCAACAACAATTCATCTAGGTTTCCTTTTAAAAGGAATTCCATAGTTAAGTGAACACGGTGATAGCATTGGTCAGACCAAAGATATAACGGTGTATGCTCGAGGAATCAACCATGAGTAAGACAACATTACGAATATCGTTGGTTCTGATTTGATTTGACGATAGCCCACACTCAAATCAAAGGATTGATAAGACAATAGATCCAGCAACTGATCACAGGGACCAATCGATGAAGATATCATCTTTCTTCAACACACACTACACAAGAATATCCCTCTGGAACGAACTAAGTCAGACAAGCTTTTATCTTCCAACTCTCCAAGTTGTTGTCTAGCTTAACCAACTAGCTCAGGGATATCTAACACCGATTCTTGGAGAGAAGGTGGTTCACAAGAAACCAACTTGATCACGAACTCAACATAGCGGTCAGGTGACAACCCGGTAACACCTCCAAGAAGATATTTGGAAAGTCACGAACCACCGGTATGTTACTAAGCTCGAGAACAATCTTGCTTTTGAGGGCAAGACGATATGATCAAATGAGTGAGGACTTGACAAGATCCTAACTCATCAATCGAAGGGTGCACCGAAATAAGGACTAGGTAGCACGATCAGTCTTAGAAGGATGATTCGAAAACCAACATACTAAGAATGAAATTATTATCCTTTAACTACCAAGCAACAGAGTT
>NC_057794.1:242931798-242934601 GCF_018294505.1 Triticum aestivum
TTAACCCTGCAGGGGTGTACTTCTTCACACACGCTCTCACCACTTACCGCCGTTTACACGACATGTACTCGGCAACCTTCAAGCGGAAGCCCAACGTGGGTGTCGGCCACGGCCTACCTAAACACTCAAGTCTCTAGCCCAGGTTTATCGCCTATTCGGGTTCCATCCATGAGGAGATCCGGCCGGAGTTTCGCTCACAGCCCCAAACGATGTGAACAGGGTTCCCGAGACACCAAACGGGCGCCCGGTACACCGTGCCACGTGCCTACCGCATCACAGCCCACCCCTACGGTCAGCGCTGCGCACGGCCTCCAGCATACTACAAACACCAGAAACTACTTGCAACTCCTGGACAGAGGACAAGGGTGATTAAGAAGCCGAGAGGGTCCATTGGTTTCGGGCCCAATGCGTGGTAGTAGCTGAATCATGGATCACAAACACAGAACTCAGTTCCTGAGGACGGCTGCAATGAGACAACCCACCATGTACTCCTACATGGCCTCTCACCGCTACCTTTACCAAATCGTGTTCACACACTTAGCTCACACACAGTAGGACATGTTCACACACCTCTGATTCATCCCCGATGAATCAGACCTGACTCAACTCTAAGCAGTAGCAGGCATGACAAACAAGCATGAATGAGTAGGCACATCAGGGCTCAAACAACTCCTACTCATGCTAGTGGGTTTCATCTAATTACTGTGGAATGACAGGTCATGCAGAGGATAAAGGGGTTCAGCTACCGCAGCAAGTAACAAATATGCCGTTGTTGTCCTAATGCAGTAAAAGAGAGCAGGAGCGAGAGAGTAGGATTGTATCGGAATGGACAAGGGGGTTTTGCTTGCCTGGCACTTCTGAAGATAACATTGAGTCTTCATCAGTGTCAACGATCACAACGTCGGACATCGTCTACCGGGAGGGAACAGATACCGGCAACAAGAAGAAAACAATCAATGCAATGCACAATATGATGCATGATCATGACATGGCAAAATGAATGTGTTTTGGGCTAATGCAACTAGCAACGGATTAAATGAAGTTGGTTTGAATACAAGATTCAAATTCAAACTCCATATGTGATTTTCAAATGCCATTCACTTCATATGCCCTAAACAGTAGTGATAAGTTGTTCTAACATGCATGAAAATGGTACAGATGGATTCCTTGAATTTTTCTGATAATTTTTCATATATAATTTATTTAATTTGGAGTTACGGTTAATTTTCTATGAATTTTAGAAGTTTTAGGCATTTTCTGGAATTCCAGAATTAAATTAAATCCAGAAAATGAGTTATGACATCAGCACTGCGTCATGCTTGCGTCAGCAAGTCAACAGGGCTGCCCCGGGTCAAACCTGACCAGGGGGTCCCATTAGTCAGTGACTTAGGGGGTTAACAGGGGTTTATTTAGTTTAATTAAAAGATTAGGGGGGGGGGTTGGGCCCACTGGTCAGCGTCAGGGTTTATTTTAGTTTAATTAAGGATTAGGGCACTAGGGCCCACATGTCAGTGTCTAATAAACTAATTAATATTTAGTTAACATTAATCCTAGCCTAATTAGCCGGGCGGGCCCGCAGGTCAGTGAGAGAGAGGGGGGGGGTCAAACCTGGCAGTGGGTCAACCCACGCCGGTCATCGGGTCAGCGGTCGCCGGCGTTTAGCCGCCGGCGAATCCAGACGCGGCGGAGGGCTCGGAAACGAGCCACATGGCATCGTTTCGGCCGCGGTTTGTTGCATTCGAACGCGCGCAGTGGCGCGCATCTAGTGGTGGCGGTGACAGGTGCTGGGGTGGCCGGAAAAGTGGTCGGCGACGAGGTTTGGCGGCGGCAGCAGCTCGGGCAATCCTGGGGTCGGGGTTAGGGAGCACGGCAGGAGGGGCTGGGGCGTGCTACGGACTCCCGAGATCACGATGAGCACGACCGTGGCCTCGGATACGAGCTGGGGTGGCTGTGGCCACGGCCACACCATGGCCGGCGGCGAGAGATTCTCGGGCATGTGGTGGGGCTAGCTAGAGAGGGAGGTGGGGCACGGGAAGAGGGGAAATCAACACAGGAGCTCACAGCGGGTGCAGTGGTGGCCTCGGCGAGCTCGGGGACGTCTTCGGTGCTGCGAATCGAACGGCGGCGATCGCCGGCCGTGGCGATGAAGATGGCGGTGATGGCGTGGCTTCAGGGCACCCGGCGTCGCGTGCGTCGTGGTAGAGCTTCCCGGATCCAAGGCGGAGCTCGTGGCCTAACTGGCTGGGCGTGGGGATGCTGGTGGCTCCGGTGGCGCTCGTCGGCGGTCTCGGTGCATCCGGGGATGAGCGAGGGAGAGAGACAGAAGAGGGAGAGGGGATGCAGCGAGTGAGGGAAAGGAGAGAGGGGACACGGGGCGTCGTCGTGGCGCGAATTAGGACGAAGGGCGGCCTCCAGCGCGAAGCAGGAGGTGGCCGGGGCGCTCGGGCGCGCGCCACGCCTCGCCTCTGCCTTCTGGCAGAGGAAGAAGAGGACAAGGGGGGGGGGAAGGTGGGCTGGGCCGCGCTGGTGGGGGAGCTGGGCCGGCTGGGCTGCACGGTGAGGCCAGGTACTTCTTCTCTCTTTTTTTTTATTTCTGTTCTGTTTTTCTTTTAATTAATTCTTTTGCCAGTGTTTGAATTAAAAATAATAATTCAAACAATGCCAAAGCTCCTCTGAATATTTTTATATTGCTAGATGGACTTTTCCAAAAGCTCATAAAATATTTCAGGGGTATTTGAAATTATATTCTAATCATATGAATATAATTCAAATTCAAATAGCTAATGATTTAAATTCAAAGTCC
>NC_057794.1:242934949-242955430 GCF_018294505.1 Triticum aestivum
AACCCTTGCCAAAAATATTAAACATCTAAGAGGAGCATTTTGGAACAATGAATGAGATTTTAGGGGTTTTTGCCCCTCTTTTATTTAAGGTTTTTGAGGCTTCCAATATTCCTCAATTCAAGTTTCAGAATTTAAACATGATGCACACATGAAGCTAGCCTAGAGCATTACCAGAAGCTAGGGATGTGACATATACCTTCTTATTTTATTTTTGGGACTAACCTATTAATCGAAAGCCTAGTGCAAATTGCTAATTTTTTTGCCTATTTCAGTGTTTCGCAGAAAAGGAATATCAAACGAAATGAAACCTTCGCGAGGATCGTTTTTGGAACAAACGCAATCCAGGAGACTTGGAGTGGACGTCAAGGAAGCAGCGAGGAAGCCACGAGGCAGGAGGGCACGCCCCCACCCTCGTGGGCCCCTCACAGCTCCACTGGCCTACTTCTTTCGCCTATATATATACTCTTATACACTGAAACCTTCGGGGAGAGCCACGAAACACCTTTTCCACCACCGCAACCTTCTGTAGCTGTGAGATCCCATCTTGGGGCCATTTCTAGTGATCTGCTGGAGGGGGATTTGATCATGGAGGGCTTCTACATCAACACCATAGCCTCTCCGATGATGTGTGAGTAGTTTACCATAGACCTTTGGGTCCATAGTTATTAGCTAGATGGCTTCTTCTCTCTCTTTGGATCTCAATACAAAGTTCTCCTCGATCTCCTTGGAGACCTATTCAATGTAACTCCTTTGCGGCGTGTTTGCCGAGATCCGATGAATTATGGGTTTATGAACTTGATTATCTATGAATATTATTTGAATCTTCTCCGAATTCTTATATGCATGATTTGATATCTTTGCAAGTCTCTTCGAATTATCGGTTTAGTTTGGACTACTAGATTGATCTTTCTTGCAATGTGAGAAGTGCTTAGCTTTGGGTTCAATGTTGCGGTGCTCGATCCGAATGACAGAAAGGGAAACGACACGTATTGTATTGTTGCCATCGAGGATAAAAAGATGGGGTTTATATCATATTGCTTGAGTTTATCCCTCTACATCATGTCATCTTGCCTAACGGGTTGCTCCGTTCTTATGAACTTAATACTCTAGATGCATGCTAGATAGCGGTCGATGTGTGGAGTAATAGTAGTAGATGGAGAATCGTTTCGGTCTACTTGTCATGGACGTGATGCCTATATTCATGATCATTGCCTTAGATATCATCATAACTATGCGCTTTTCTATCAATTGCTTGGTAGTACTTTGTTCACCCACCGTAGTACATGCTATCTTGAGAGAAGCCACTAGTGAAACCTATGGCCCACTGGTCTACTTTAGATCATCTAAGTTTCCAATCTAAAATTCTAGTTTACTATTTATTTTGCAATTTTATGTTCCAATCTATACCACAAAAATACCAAAAATAGTTATCTTATTATCTTTATCAGATCTCACTTTTGCAAGTGGTCGTGAAGGGATTGGCAACCCCTTTATCGCATTGGTTGCAAGGTTCTTATTTTTTTGTGCAGGTACTAGGCGATTTGCATGTAGTCTCCTACTGGATTGATACCTTGGTTCTCAAAAACTGAGGGAAATACTTACGCTACTTTGCTGCATCACCCTGTCCTCTTCAAGGGAAAACCAACACGTGCTCAAGAGGTAGCACTCAGCCTCTCCACTTCTCATCTAGCAGTTCATCATGTGGTAAATAAGAACTCACTTTTTACCATTTATTTGATCCATTGAACTGTCCACGTCTTCCAAAAGTTGTTTCTACACTTCAAATCTAAATCTGTATGTTTCTGCATCTCATAACTTGCAAGTATGTTCACTTATGCATTACAACTAGTTAGATTCCTCACTTGTACTTATTCATGGATTCTTACAAATCTGGAACCAACTCACATCACTAAGTGAATGTCTTTGCACTATGAGGTCAATGTCTTCAAACTGATTTATCTTCAAAATCTTCTAAGAATGCATATGACCTCTTCCCCTTCCCATGCATCTCTAATGCTGTCACAGGTACATGTTCATGGGAGAATCCCTTGGTTCTCGTAGTCTGCATTCATTTGCAGAGTTCCTACAACATCACATATAATTTCCAGAAGCCAGCTCTTGTCTGACAAGCATATTGAAGCCAAACATAGTTGTGAATCCCTTCATTCTGAATCCAATGGCTGGCGGAAAATCTGTGAAGAAGGGTGGAAGGCAGCACTGGGACAACACTGCTTTTGACCTTCCACTAGATCTCTATGAGCAATTCAAGTCTGGCCCAGAGGAAACCTGTGGTGAACGCAAAACTCGAGTCCAATGGATTCGAAGATATTGGGCAGAGGAATGGTTTCGGTACCACTTCGTTACACCTGAGTATGCGAAGAAGAATTCTGTGAGGCCACCACGGGCTGATATTATGCATAGGAAGCTGCACCCCAAGACAAAGGCTGAAGCCATTGCAAAGGGCTTCTATCCTTGCATGGTCAGAGGACCTCAGCCTAAGAATGCCGACCCATCCAGTCTCCGATGGTGTCGTGAAGATGAATTGTTTAAACAAAATCTTCAGTTTGCAAGAGCTTCTGCAGTCCAGAATAAGAAGGACCTGGGGATTGACTTCAACCCTGGTCCGGTTGCTCCAAGGCAGATGGCAGTCATGAAGCTGATCAGAATATCATTGGTCCCTTCAATAGCTTTGATGGGCTTCTCTCGCACATTGTTGCACAAAGGGCCACTGTTGAAGAAACAACTGGTGAAGAGGAACATGAGGGTGTTCTAGAACCCCCGTAGCCAAAGAAAAAGTCTAAGGCTTCAAAATCTTCTAATGCTCAAAAGGCTTCAAGAGTGAAGCCATTGCAATCTGCACCTCCTGAATCCAGTGTGCAGTCTGAGGACTTGTCCCTCGTCTCCAAGAAGCCCAAGAAGATTTCTGGGCATGACATCACTCCAGCAAGCATTCTTCGCAATGAAGAGAATGTTATAGATCTATCCAGTGATGAAGATCTTGCTGATGATGCTCTAGAAATGCTTATCAAGAGCAAGCAGGAGGCTGAAATCTTCAAAGATTTGCCTCTCTTTGATGTTGATATTCTCAACAACTTCATTGATGAGTGGTTTTAAGAAACCTCTCTCAACATTGACGATTTGCAGTTGCCAATTGACATTAGCGTCACATTCCAGGGCTGCATAGCCAAGGACCTTGCTATCGCTCAAAAGATTGTTCAGGTGAAAAACAAGATAGACCATGAGAAGGCCCTGTTCAAGAAGCATATGGCCAAGCTCAGTGTCACTGAGGTGCAAAACATCAAACAAATGATGATTGACCTCAAGGCTGAGTTCCAGGAGAAATGTGATGAAGCCAAAGGCTCTCGTGAGCGTCTGAAGTACTATGCCAAAAAATGTGTCCAGACTCACAATGAGGCTGTGAAGAGAAAGGCCCTTGGGCGTCCTAGCATTGACCCCCAAATGGCCGCCAAGAAGCCAAAGAAGCCTGCTGAAGCTAAACCCGAAGCCCCAAGACAGGAAAGACCAAGCATTATCTTCCCTGCCAGCATGACTGGCTCGAAGCCAAAGGTACCTTCAGCAGCTTCAGAGTAGAAGAAGACTAAGTTGGGTGAGGCTAAAGCCAAGAAGAGGAAGCATCATGACACTTCTAATGCTGCTCCATCCAAGAAGAAGCTGAAGACAAAGTCTTCAAAGTCTTTTTGCAAAGAATGTGCTGCTCCCCAAGAACCATTGCTCGTTGAGCCTATTTCTATTGCATTGCCTGCTTCCACCAACCGTGAGCGTCGTCTCGTCGTGCATGAGTCTGCTAGCACAGAGGCTCATGAGTCTAAAGATATTCCAGTTGTTGATCCCATCACAACTGAAGACATTAGTCATGAAGACAATGTTGAAGATGATGTAGTCCTTCCTCAGGTCATGCCCAACCCGGTATCATCGCCTGCTCCTACGAGCAGTGAATAGATAAACATTGGCGGTCCCACGACGCCAATCGCACAAGATGAATTGTGGGAAGAGCAACACCCCAACTCCCCATTGCATGAAATTATTCCTCGCACTCCACCTGCTCATGTCACCACTCCGGTGCTTGAGACACCACAAGAGACTCCTGAAGACATGGAGAAGACCACTCCTTCACCAAAGGCATTGCCATATTTCCGAAGGCTTCGCAGAGGCCCTAGGCCCTCGGTCTCCATGTCGAGCACTCTTGAAGAGGATGTGCACACCACAAGCTCAGTTGCACATCAAGTGTTTCCTCAAGCCATCCCTTCAGTAACTGCTCATGAATCTAAAGCCAAAGAGGCTGAAGATATTCCGGCTGCATCAGCCGATGACAAGGAAGAAGATCGTGAAGTTATAACCCCTACCGTTGATCCAGTTGTTCAAGAAGAAGTGATTGTGCCAGACCCCCAAATCCCTGAAGCCACTGAACTTGAGGCAAACGCGGTTGCCACCACCACCACCATTGATGAAGCCAATGACGTTGTCATGGCTGAAGATAATGTGCAGCCCGAAGTCAATAATGCCTCGGAAGACAATGCACAGCCATCCACCTCGGATGTGGTTGTTCCTCCCCCTGTGCGTCACACCATGGAACGCGCATTACATCATGGTGAGCTTGTTACTGTCTGGTGGCCAATCTTGACACCACCCACTGCTCCTGGACCCCAATATGACTATCATGTGGAGCAAAGGCCTCAGACACAAAAGCTAAAGCCTAGGCTGCCAAGGCTTCCAAGTGTTGTCACTACACAAGGCTCATTCCGTGTGCTTAGCTTCAGAGAGAACAATACTTTCTTTGACATGGCCAAGAACCCTTACAAGAAGCCAAAGATCTCATATGACAGGTTTTGGAGCCACCAGCAAAGGAGCTACTATTCAAGCATTCTCTACAATCAAGACATGATTTTTCCCCACAAGCGTCTTGACTCTGATGCCATTGCTGGGCTGCCATGCCTTGAAGAAGCCCTTTACTGCTTCTGTGAATTTGGTATGCTCCCATTTGTCGTCGACAAGGAGCACTGAAATGAAGAGCTTCTTCTACAATTCTATGCCACTCTACACATATCATGCTACAACAGGGATCCGAAGACATGGGTCCTTGAGTGGATGTCAGGGGATGTCCATCATGAAGCTAAAGCTCAAGAAATCATTGAGATCACTCCCCTACCCACGTCTGGTGATCTGTATGAGCCAGCTTGTCAGTGACATGTGCAAGAACTGCAGAGTGTCTTCCAGAAGCTTGAGCCCAATATGAGCAAATGCTCAGCATGATGAAGCCTTTTCCAATTGATGCTGAATACCCCAAGGAGTTCTATGTCAAGGACCTTGAGTACCTGCCCCGCACCATATATCACATTCTGAGGCGTACTCTGTGGCCTATCAAAGGGCATTCTCCTGACGCCAAGCTTGAAGGCACCATGAAGACATTGGTCTTCTACATCATCAATGGCATCAGGTTCCACACTCAAGACTTCTTCATCCATCACTTGGCTGCTTCTGGCATTGATCTATTTGGCCTCAAGTTCTATGCTCCATGGGTCATGCGGCTCATTAAGCTTCACTCAACCTATTGAAGGAGTTCATGTGCCTAATCCTCCTATGTTGGGGAACGCAATAATTTCAAAAAAAATCCTACGCACACGCAAGATCTATCTAGGTGATGCATAGCAATGAGAGGGAAGAGTGTTGTCCACGTACCCTTGTAGACCGAAAGCGGAAGCGTTATGACAATGCGGTTGATGTAATCGTACATCTTCACGATCCGACCGATCCTAGCACCGAAGGTACGACACCTCCGCGATCTGCACATGTTTAGCTCGGTGACATCCCACGACCTCTAGATCCAGCTGAGGTCGAGGGAGAGCTTCGTCAGCACGATGGCGTGATGACGATGATGATGAAGTTACCGACGCAGGGCTTCGCCTAAGCACTACAACGATATGACCGAGGTGGAAATATGTGGAGTAGGGCACCGCACACGGCTAAACAATCAACTTGTGTGTTCTAGGGTGCCCCTTGCCCCCGTATATAAAGGAGCAAGGGGGAGGCCAGCCAGCCCTATAGGGGCGCCCCCCAAGTAGGATTCCTACTAGGAATAGGAATCCTATTCCTATTAGGTTTCCAACAAGGAAGAGAGGGGGAAGGAAGGAGAGGGAGAGAGGAAGAAGGAAAGGGGGCGCCCCCCCTTACCTAGTCCAATTCGGACCCAATGGGGAGGGGGCGCGTGGCCTGCCCTAGCCGCCCTTATTTCTCCCCACTAAGGCCCATGAGTCCCATTAGTTCCCCTGGGGGGGTTCCGGTAACCCTTCGGCACTCCGGTTTTATCCGAAACTTCTAGGAAACATTTCCGGTGTCCGAATATAGTCGTCCAATATATCAATCTTTATATATTGACCATTTCGAGACTCCTCGTCATGTACGTGATCACATCCGGGACTCCGAACTACCTTCCATACATCAAAACACATAAACTCATAATATCAATCGTCATTGAACGTTAAGCGTGCGGACCCTACGGGTACGAGAACTGTGTAGACATGACCGAGACTCACTTTCGGTCAATAACCAATAGCAGAACCTGGATGCTCATATTGGTTCCTACATATTCTACAAAGATCTTTATCGGTCAAACCGCATAACAACATACATTGTTCCCTTTGTCACCGGTATGTTACTTGCCCGAGATTCGATCGTCGGTATCTCAATATCTAGTTCAATCTTGTTACCGGCAAGTCTCTTTACTCGTTCCGTAATGCATCATCCCGTGACTAACTCATTAGTCACATTGCTCGCAAGTCTTATAGTGATGTGCGTTACCGAGAGGGCTCGGAGATACCTCTCCGACAATCGGAGTGACAAATCCTAATCTTGATCTATGCCAACTCAACAAACACCATTGGAGACACCTGTAGAGCATCTCTATAATCACCTAGTTATGTTGTGATGTTTGATAGGATACTAAGTGTTCCTGCGGTATTCGGGAGTTGCATAATCTCATATTCATAGGAACATGTATAAGTCATGAAGAAAGCAATAGCAATAAACTAAACTATCATAGTGCTAAGCTAACTGATGGGTCTTGTCCATCACATCATTCTCTAATGATGTGATCCCGTTCATCGAATGACAACACATGTCCATGGCTAGGAAACTTAACCATCTTTGATTAACGAGCTAGTCAAGTAGAGGCATAATAGGGACACTCTGTTTGTCTATGTATTCACACATGTACTAAGTTTCTGGTTAATACAATTCTAGCATGACTAATAAACATTTATCATGATATAAGGAAATATAAATAACAACTTTATTATTGCCTCTAGGGCATATTTCCTTTAGTCTCCTAGTTGCACTAGAGTCAATAATCTAGTTCACGTCGTCATGTGATTTCACACCAATAGTTCACATCTTTATGTGATTAGTTCACATCTTCATGTGACTAATACCCAAAGGGTTTACTAGAGTCAATAATCTAGTTCACATCACTTTGTGATTAACACCCAAAGAGTGAGCATGTTTTCCTTGTGAGAGAAGTTTAGTCTACGGGTCTGCAACATTCAGATCTGTATGTATTTCACAAATTTCTATGTCTGCAATACTGTGCATGGAGCTACTCTAGCTAATTGCTCCCACTTTCAATATGTAGCTAGATCGAGACTTAGAGACATCTAGATCGGTGTAAAAAGCTTGCATCAACATAACTCTTTACGACGAACTCTTTTATCACCTCCATAACCGAGAAATATTTCCTTAGTCCTCTAAGGATAATTTTGACCACTGTCCAGTGATCTACTCCTAGATCACTATTGTACTCCCTTGCCAAAATCATGCTAAGGTATACAATAGGTCTGGTACACATCATAGCATACTTTATAGAACCTATGAATGAGGCATAGGGGATGATTTTTCATTCTCTTTCTATTTTTTGTCGTGGCCGGGTTTTGAGTCTTTACTCAACATCACACCTTGCAACACAGGCAAGAACTCCTTCTTTGACTGTTCCATTTTGAACTACTTCAAAAACTTGTCAAGGTACACTCACTGAAAAAAATTATCAAGCGTCGTGTTCTATCTCTATAGATCTTGATGATCAATATGTAAGCAGCTTCACCAAGGTCTTTCTTTGAAAAACTCCTTTCAAACACTCCTTTATGATTTCCAGAAAATTGTACATTATTTCCGATTAACAATATGTCATTCACATATACTTATCAGAAATGTTGTAGTGCTCCCACTCACTTTCTTGTAAATATAAGCTTCACTGCAAGTCTGTATAAAACTATATGCTTTGATCAACTCATCAAAGCATATATTCCAACTCCAAGATGGTTGCACCAGTCCATAGATGGATCATTGGAGCTTGCACACTTTGTTAGCACCTTTAGGATTGTCAAAACCTTCTTGTTGCATCATATACAACTCTTCTTTAAGAAATCCATTAAGGAATGCAGTTTTGACATCCATTTGCCAGATTTCATAAAATGTGGCAATTGCTAACATGATTCAGACAAACTTAAGCATCGCTATGAGTGAGAAAATCTCATCATAGTAAACACCTTGAACTTGTCGAAAACCTTTTCTTGCGACAATTTGAGCTTTGTAGATTGTAACACTACTATCAGCGTCCATATTCCTCTTGAAGATCCATTTATTCTCAATAGCTCACCGATCATCGGGCAAGTCAATCAAAGTCCATACTTTTTTCTCATACATGGATCCCATCTCAGATTTCATGGCCTTGGGCCATTTGCGGAATTTGGGCTCATCATCGCTTCCTCATAGTTCATAGGTTCGTCATGGTCTAGTAACATGACTTCCAGAAAGTATTACCATACCACTCTAGTGTGGACCATACTCTGTTTGACCTATGAGGTTCGGTAGTAACTTGATCTGAAGTTTCATGATCATCATCATTAGCTTCCTCACTAATTGGCGTAGGAATCACTAGAACTGATTTCTGTGATGAACTACTTTCCAATTCAGGAGAAGGTACAATTACCTCATCAAGTTCTACATTCCTCCCACGCACTTCTTTTGAGAGAAACTTCTTCTCTAGAAAGGATCCATTCTTAGCAACGAATATCTTGCCTTTAGATCTGTGATAGAAGGTGTACCCAACAGTTTCCTTTGGGTATCCTATGAAGACGCATTTCTTTGATTTGGGTTCGAGCTTATCAATTTGAAACTTTTTCACATAAGCATCATAGCCCCAAACTTTAAGAAACGACAGCTTAGGTTTCTTGCTAAACCATAGTTCATATGGTGTCGTCTCAACGGATTTAGATGGTGCCCTATTTAACGTGAATGTAGTTGTCTCTAATGCATAACCCCAAAACGATAGTGATAAATCGGTAAGAGACATCATAGATCGCACCATATATAATAAAGTACGGTTATGACGTTCGCACACACCTTTACGTTGTGGTGTTCCAGGTGGCGTGAGTTGCGAACCATTCCACATTGTTTCAAATGAAGACCAAACTCGTAACTCAAATATTTGCCTCTGCGATCAGATCATACAAACTTTATTTTCTTATTATGATGATTTTCCACTTCACTCTAAAATTCTTTGAACTTTTCAAATGTTTCAGACTTATGTTTCATTAAGTAGATATACCCATATCTGCTCAAATCATCTATGAAGGTCAGAAAATAACGATACCCTCCGTGAGCCTCAACATTCATCGGACCATATACATCGGTATGTATTATTTCCAATAAGTCAGTGGCTCGCTCTATTGTTCCGGAGAACGGAGTCTTAGTCATCTTGCCCATGAGGCATGGTTCGCAAGTATCAAGTGATTCATAATCAAGTGGTTCCAAAAGCCCATCAGCATGGAGTTTCTTCATGCGCTTTACACCAGTATGACCTAAACGGCAGTGCCACAAATAAGTTGCAGTATCATTATTAACTTTGCATCTTTTGGCTTCAATATTATGAATATGTGTATCACTACGATCGAGATTCAATAAACCATTTATTTTAAGTGTATGACCATAGAAGGTTTTATTCATGTAAATAGAACAACAATTATTCTTTGACTTAAATGAATAACCGTATTGCAATAAACATGATCCAATCATATTATGCTCAACGCAAACACCAAATAACATTTATTTAGGTTCAACACTAATCCCGAAGGTAGAGGGAGTATGCGATGGTGATATTATCAACCTTGGAATCTCTTCCAACACACATCATTAGTTTGCCCTCAACTAGTCTCTGTTCATTTTGTAACTCCTATTTCGAGTTACTAATCTTAGCAACTGAATCAGTATCAAATACCTAGGGGTTACGATGAACATTAGTAAAGTACACATCAATAATCTGTATATCAAATATACCTTTGTTCACTTTGCCATCCTTCTTATCCGCCAAGTTTTTGGGGTAGTTCCGCTTCCAGTGACCATTTCCTTTCCAGTAGAAGCATTCAGTTTCAGGCTTGGGTCTAGCTTTGGGCTTCTTCATGGGAGTGGCAACTTGCTTGCCACTCTTCTTGAAGTTCCCTTTCTTTCCGTTGCCCTTTTACTTGAAACTAGTGGTCTTGTCAACCATCAACACTTGATGCTTTTCTTGATTTCTACCTTCGCCGATTTCAGCATCACGAAGAGCTCGGGGAATCATTTTCATCATCCCTTGCATATTATAGTTCATCACGAAGATCTAGTAACTTGGTGATAGTGACTAGAGAACTCTGTCAATCACTATCTTATCTGGAATATTAACTCCCACTTGATTCAAGCGATTGTAGTGCTCAGACATTTTGAGCACATGCTCACTGGTTAAGCTATTCTCCTCCATCTTGTAGGCAAAGTATTTGTCAGAGGTCTCATACCTCTCAACTCGGGCATGAGTCTGAAATACAAATTTCAGCTCTTGGAACATCTTATATGTTCCGTGGTGTTTAAAATGTTTTTGAAGTCCCGGTTCTAAGCCGTAAAGCATGGTGCACTAAACTATCAAGTAGTCATCATACCGAGCTTTGCCAAACGTTCATAGCGTCTGCATATGCTCCTGCAATAGGCCTGTCACCTAGCGGTGCATCAAGGACATAATTCTTCTGTGCAGCAATGAGGATAATCCTCAGATCACGGACCTAGTCCGCATCATTGCTACTATCATCTTTCAACTTATTTTTCTCTAGGAACATATCAAAAAATAAAACAGGGAGCTATACGCAAGCTATTGATCTACAACATAGATATGCAAAATACTATCAGGTACTAAGTTCATGATAAATTAAAGTTCAATTAATCATATTACTTAAGAACTTACACTTAGATACACATCCCTCTAATCATCTAAGTGATCACGTGATCCATATCAACTAAACCATGTCCGATCATCACGTGAGATGGAGTAGTTTTCAATGGTGAACATCACTATGTTGATCATATCTACTATATGATTCACGCTCGACCTTTTGGTCTCAGTGTTCCGAGGACATATATGCATATGCTAGGCTCGTCAAGTTTGACCTGAGTATTCTGCGTGTGCAAAACTGGCTTGCACCCATTGTATGTGAACGTAGAGCTTATCACACCCGATCATCACATGGTGTCTCGGCACGACGAACTGTAGCAACGATGCATACTCAGGGAGAACACTTGTACCTTGAAATTTAGTGAGAGATCATCTTATAATGCTACCGTTGAACTAAGCAAAATAAGATGCATAAAAGATAAACATCACATGCAATCAAATATAAGTGATATGATATGGCCATCATCATCTTGTGCCTTTGATCTCCATCTCCAAAGTAGCATCATGATCACCATCGTCACCGGCTTGACACCTTGATCTCCATCAAAGCATCATTGTCGTCTCCACTATTGCTTCTACGACTATCGCTAACGCTTAGTGATAAAGTAAAGTAATTACATGGCGATTGCATTTCATACAATAAAGCGACAACCATATAGCTCCTGCCCGTTGCTAATAATTGTGTTACAAAACATGATCATCTCATACAACAATTTATATAATCACGTCTTGACCATATCACATCACAACATGCCCTGCAAAAACAAGTTAGACGTCCTCTACTTTGTTGTTGCAAGTTTTACGTGGCTGCTATGGGCTTCTAGCAAGAACCGTTCTTACCTACGCATCAAAACCACAATGTAGTATAGTGATTGCTTTTTGATCTTCAGAAAGAACCCTGTTCATTGAAAGTGATTCAACTAAAGTTGGAGAAATAGACACCCACTAGCCACCTGTGTGCGAAGCACGTCGATAGAACCAGACTCACGTAAGCGTACGCATAATGTCGGTCTGAGCCGCTTCATCCAACAATACCGCTGAATCAAGAATCAACTAGTGATCGCAAGCAATATGTATATACCCACGCCCACAACTCCTTTGTGTTCTACTCGTGCATATAACATCTACGCATAGACCTGGCTCGGATGCCACTGTTGGGGAACGCAGTAATTTCAAAAAAAAATCCTACGCACATGCAAGATCTATCTAGGTGATGCATAGCAACGAGAGGGGAGAGTGTTGTCTGAAGGAAATATGCCCTAGAGGCAATAATAAAGTTATTATTTATTTCCTTATATCATGATAAATGTTTATTATTCATGCTAGAATTGTATTAACCGGAAACATAATACATGTGTGAATACATAGACAAACAGAGTGTCACTAGTATGCCTCTACTTGACTAGCTCGTTAATCAAAGATGGTTATGTTTCCTAACCATGAACAAGGAGTTGTTATTTGATTAATAGGATCACATCATTAGGTGAATGATCTGATTGACATGACCCATTCCATTAGCTTAGCACCCGATCGTTTAGTATGTTGCTATTGCTTTCTTCATGACTTATACATGTTCCTATGACTATGAGATTATGCAACTCCCGTTTGCCGGAGGAACACTTTGTGTGCTACCAAACGCCACAACATAAATGGGTGATTATAAAGATGCTCTACAGGTGTCTCCAAAGGTACATGTTGGGTTGGCGTATTTCGAGATTAGGATTTGTCACTCCGATTGTCGGAGAGGTATCTCTGGGCCCTCTCGGTAGTGCACATCACATAAGCCTTGCAAGCATTGCAACTAATGAGTTAGTTGTGAGATGATGTATTACGGAACGAGTAAAGAGACTTGTCGGTAACGAGATTGAACTAGGTATTGAGATACCGACGATCGAATCTCGGGCAAGTAACATACCGATGACAAAGGGAACAACGTATGTTGTTATGTGGTCTGACCGATAAAGATCTTCGTAGAATATGTAGGAGCCAATATGAGCATCCTGGTTCCGCTATTGGTTATTGACCAGAGACGTGTCTCGGTCATGTCTACATTGTTCTCGAACCCGTAGGGCCCGCACGCTTAAGGTTTCAATGACAGTTATATTATGAGTTTATGAGTTTTGATGTACCGAAGTTAGTTCGGAGTCCCGGATGTGATCACGGACATGACGAGGAGTCTCGAAATGGTCGAGACATAAATATTGATATATTGGACGGCTATATTCGGACACCGGAAGTGTTCCGGGTGATTTCGGAGAAAACCGGAGAGCCGGGGGGTTACCGGAACCCCCCCCCCACCCCCGGGAGAAGTAATGGGCCATATGGGCCTTAGTGGAGAGAGAGAGGGGCAGCCAGAGGTGGGCTGCGTGCCTCCTCCCCCCTGGTCCGAATTGGACTAGGAGAGGGGGGCGGCGCCCCCCCCCTTTCCCTCTCCCTCCCCACTTCTTTCCCCCTCCTAGTAGGAGTCCTACTCCTACTAGGAGGAGGACTCCTCCTTGGTGCGCCATAGAGGGCCGGCCGGCCTCCTCCCCTTGATCCTTTATATACAGGGGCAGGGGGCACCACTTGACACACAAGTTGATCCACGTGATCATATTCTTAGCCGTGTGAGGTGCCCTCTTCCACCATAGTCCTCGATAATATTGTAGCGGTGCTTAGGCCAAGCCCTGCGACAGTAGAACATCAAGATCGTCACCACGCCATCGTGCTGACGGAACTCTTCCCCAACACTTTGCTGGATCGAAGTCCGGGATCGTCATCGAGCTGAACGTGTGCTAAAACTCGGAGGTGCCGTAGTTTCGGTGCTTGATCGGTCGGGCCGTGAAGACGTACGACTACATCAACCACGTTGTGCTAACGCTTCC
This sequence comes from Triticum aestivum, assembly GCF_018294505.1. Lineage (NCBI taxonomy): Eukaryota > Viridiplantae > Streptophyta > Magnoliopsida > Poales > Poaceae > Triticum > Triticum aestivum. The sequence goes on from NC_057794.1 coordinate 242,949,077, forward strand.
ATTGTCGATCTACAAGGGTACGTAGATCACACTCCCCCCTCTCGTTGCTATGCATCACCATGATCTTGCGTGTGCGTAGGATTTTTTTTGAAATTACTACGAAACCCAACAGTGGCATCCGAGCCTAGGTTTTATATATTGATGTTATATGCACGAGTAGAACACAAGTGAGTTGTGGGCGATATAAGTCATACTGCTTACCAGCATGTCATACTTTGGTTCGGTGGTATTGTTGGACGAAGCGGCCCGGACCGACATTACGCGTACGCTTACGCGAGACCGGTTCTCCCGACGTGCTTTGCACATAGGTGGCTTGCGGGTGACAGTTTCTCCAACTTTAGTTGAACCAAGTGTGGCTACGCCCGGTCCTTGCGAAGGTTAAAACAGCACCAACTTGACAAACTATCGTTGTGGTTTTGATGCGTAGGTAAGATTGGTTCTTGCTTAAGCCCGTAGCAGCTACGTAAAACTTGCAACAACAAAGTAGAGGACGTCTAACTTGTTTTTGCAGGGCATGTTGTGATGTGATATGGTCAAGACATGATGCTAAATTTTATTGTATGAGATGATCATGTTTTGTAACCGAGTTATCGGCAACTGGCAGGAGCCATATGGTTGTCGCTTTATTGTATGCAATGCAATCGCGCTGTAATGCTTTACTTTATCACTAAGCGGTAGCGATAGTCGTGGAAGCATAAGATTGGCGAGACGACAACGATGCTACGATGGAGATCAAGGTGTCGCGCCGGTGACGTTGGTGATCATGACAGTGCTTCGAAGATGGAGATCACAAGCACAAGATGATGATGGCCATATCATATCACTTATATTGATTGCATGTGATGTTTATCTTTTATGCATCTTATCTTGCTTTGATTGACAGTAGCATTATAAGATGATCTCTCACTAATTATCAAGAAGTGTTCTCCCTGAGTATGCACCGTTGCGAAAGTTCTTCGTGCTGAGACACCACGTGATGATCGGGTGTGATAGGCTCTACGTTCAAATACAACGGGTGCAAGACAGTTGCACACATGGAATACTCAGGTTATACTTGACGAGCCAAGCATATACAAATATGGCCTCGGAACATGGAGACCGAAAGGTCGAGCGTGAATCATATAGTAGATATGATCAACATAGTGATGTTCACCAATGAAACTACTCCATCTCACGTGATGATCGGACATGGTTTAGTTGATTTGGATCACGTAATCACTTAGAGGATTAGAGGGATGTCTATCTAAGTGGGAGTTCTTTAAGTAAATTAATTGAACCTAAATTTATCATGAAACTTAGTACCTGATAGTATCTTGCTTGTTTATGCTTGATTGTAGATAGATGGCTCGTGCTGTTGTTCCGTTGAATTTTAATGTGTTCCTTGAGAAAGCAAAGTTGAAAGATGATGGTAGCAATTACACGGACTGGGTCCGTAACTTGAGGATTATCCTCATTGCTGCACAGAAGAATTACGTCCTGGAAGCACCGCTGGGTGCCAGGCCTGGTGCTGGAGCAACACCAGATGTTACGAACGTCTGGCAAAGCAAAGCTGATGACTACTTGATGGTTCAGTGTGCCATGCTTTACGGCTTAGAATCGGGACTTCAACGATGTTTTGAACGTCATGGAGCATATGAGATGTTTCAGGAGTTGAAGTTAATATTTCAAGCAAATGCCCGGATTGAGAGATATGAAGTCTCCAATAAGTTCTATAGCTGCAAGATAGAGGAGAACAGTTCTGTCAGTGAGCATATACTCAAAATGTCTGGGTATAATAATCACTTGATTCAATTGGGAGTTAATCTTCCAGATGATTGCGTCATTGACAGAATTCTCCAATCACTGCCACCAAGCTACAAGAGCTTCGTGATGAACTATAATATGCAAGGGATGAATAAGACTATTCCCGAGCTCTTTGCAATGCTGAAAGCTGCGGAGGTAGAAATCAAGAAGGAGCATCAAGTGTTGATGGTCAACAAGACCACTAGTTTCAAGAAAAAGGGAAAAGGGAAGAAGAAGGGGAACTTCAAAAAGAACAGCAAGCAAGTTGCTACTCAAGAGAAGAAACCCAAACCTGGACCTAAGGCTGAAACTGAGTGCTTCTACTGCAAGCAGACTGGTCACTGGAAGCGGAACTGCCCCAAGTATTTGGCGGATAAGAAGGATGGCAAGGTGAACAAAGGTATATGTGATATACATGTTATTGATGTGTAACTTACTAATGCTCGCAGTAGCACCTGGGTATTTGATACTGGTTCTGTTGCTAATATTTGCAACTCGAAACAGGGACTACGGATTAAGCGAAGATTGGCTAAGGACGAGGTGATGATGCACGTGGGAAACGGTTCCAAAGTCGATGTGATCGCAGTCGGCACGCTACCTCTACATCTACCTTCGGGATTAATATTAGACCTAAATAATTGTTATTTGGTGCCAGCGTTAAGCATTAACATTATATCTGGATCTTGTTTGATGCGAGACGGTTATTCATTTAAATCTGAGAATAATGGTTGTTCTATTTATATGAGTAATATCTTTTATGGTCATGCACCCTTAAAGAGTGGTCTATTTTTATTGAATCTCGATAGTAGTGACACACATATTCATAGTGTTGAAGCCAAAAGATGCAGAGTTGATAATGATAGTGCAACTTATTTGTGGCACTGCCGTTTAGGTCATATCGGTGTAAAGCGCATGAAGAAACCCCATGCTGATGGACTTTTGGAACCACTTGATTATGAATCACTTGGTACTTGCGAACCGTGCCTCATGGGCATGATGACTAAAACACCGTTCTCCGGTACTATGGAGAGAGCAACAGATTTGTTGGAAATCATACATACAGATGTATGTGGTCCGATGAATATTGAAGCTCGTGGCGGATATCGTTATTTTCTCACCTTCACAGATGACTTAAGCAGATATGGGTATATCTACTTAATGAAACATAAGTCTGAAATGTTTGAAAAGTTCAAAGAATTTCAGAGTGAAGTTGAAAATCATCGTAACAAGAAAATAAAGTTTCTACGATCTGATCGTGGAGGAGAATATTTGAGTTACGAGTTTGGTGTACATTTGAAAAATTGTGGAATAGTTTCGCAACTCACGCCACCCGGAACACCACAGTGTAATGGTGTGTCCGAACGTCGTAATCGTACTTTACTAGATATGGTGCGATCTATGATGTCTCTTACTGATTTACCGCTATCATTTTGGGGATACGCTCTAGAGACGGCCGCATTCACGTTAAATAGGGACCATCAAAATCCATTGAGACGACGCCTTATGAACTGTGGTTTGGCAAGAAACCAAAGTTGTCGTTTCTGAAAGTTTGGGGCTGCGATGCTTATGTGAAAAAGCTTCAACCTGATAAGCTCGAACCCAAATCGGAGAAATGTGTCTTCATAGGATATCCAAAGGAGACTATTTGATACACCGTCTATCACAGATCCGAAGGCAAGACTTTTATTGCTAAATTCGGAAACTTTCTGGAGAAGCAGTTTCTCTCGAAAGAAGTGAGTGGGAGGAAAGTAGAACTTGACGAGGTAACTGTACCTGCTCCCTTATTGGAAAGTAGTGCATCACAGAAAACTGTTTCTGTAACACCTACACCAGTTAGTGAGGAAGCTAATGATGGTGATCATGAAACTTCAGAACAAGATACTACTGAACCTCGTAGATCAACCAGAGTAAGATCCGCGCCAGAGTGGTACGGTAATCCTGTTCTGGAAGTCATGCTACTAGATCATGATGAGCCTACGAACTATGAAGAAGCGATGGTGAGCCCAAATTCCGCAAAATGGCTTGAAGCCATGAAATCTGAGATGGGATCCATGTATGAGAACAAAGTATGGATTTTGGTTGACTTGCCCGATGATCGGCAAGCAATTGAGAATAAATGGATCTTCAAGAAGAAGACTGACGCTGACGGTAATATTACTGTCTACAAAGCTCGACTTGTCACAAAAGGTTTTCGGCAAGTTCAAGGGATTGACTACGATGAGACCTTCTCACCCGTAGCGATGCTTAAGTCTGTCCGAATCATGTTAGCAATTGCCGCATTTTATGATTATGAAATTTGGCAGATGGATGTCAAAACTGCATTCCTGAATGGATTTCTGGAAGAAGAGTTGTATATGATGCAACCAGAAGGTTTTGTCGATCCAAAGGGAGCTAACAAAGTGTGCAAGCTCCAGCGATCCATTTATGGACTGGTGCAAGCCTCTCAGAGTTGGAATAAACGCTTTGATAGTGTGATCAAAGCATTTGGGTTTATACAGACTTTTGGAGAAGCCTGTATTTACAAGAAAGTGAGTGGGAGCTCTGTAGCATTTCTAATATTATATGTGGATGACATATTACTAATTGGAAATGATATAGAATTTCTGGATAGCATAAAGGGATACTTGAATAAGAGTTTTTCGATGAAAGACCTCGGTGAAGCTGCTTACATATTGGGCATTAAGATCTATAGAGATAGATCAAGACGCTTAATTGGACTTTCACAAAGCACATACCTTGACAAAGTTTTGAAGAAGTTCAAAATGGATCAAGCAAAGAAAGGGTTCTTGCCTGTGTTACAAGGTGTGAAGTTGAGTAAGACTCAATGCCCGACCACTGCAGAAGATAGAGAGAAAATGAAAGATGTTCCCTATGCTTCAGCCATAGGCTCTATCATGTATGCAATGCTGTGTACCAGACCTGATTTGTGCCTTGCCATAAGTCTAGCAGGGAGGTACCAAAGTGATCCAGGAGTGGATCACTGGACAGTGGTCAAGAACATCCTGAAATACCTGAAAAGGACTAAGGATATGTTTCTCATATATGGAGGTGACAAAGAGCTCATCGTAAAAGGTTATGTTGATGCAAGCTTTGACACTGATCCGGACGATTCTAAATCGCAAACCGGATACGTGTTTACATTAAACGGTGGAGATGTCAGTTGGTGCAGTTCTAAACAAAGCGTTGTAGCGGGATCTACATGTGAAGCGGAGTACATAGCTGCTTCGGAAGCAGCAAATGAAGGAGTCTGGATGAAGGAGTTCATATCCGATCTAGGTGTCATACCTAGTGCATCGGGTCCAATGAAAATCTTTTGTGACAATACTGGTGCAATTGCCTTGGCAAAAGAATCCAGATTTCACAAGAGAACCAAGAACATCAAGAGACGCTTCAATTCCATCCGGGATCTAGTCCAGGTGGGAGACATAGAGATTTGCAAGATACATACGGATCTGAATGTTGCAAACCCGTTGACTAAGCCTCTTCCACGAGCAAAACATGATCAGCACCAAGGCTCCATGGGTGTTAGAATCATTACTGTGTAATCTAGATTATTGACTCTAGTGCAAGTGGGAGACTGAAGGAAATATGCCCTAGAGGCAATAATAAAGTTATTATTTATTTCCTTATATCATGATAAATGTTTATTATTCATGCTAGAATTGTATTAACCGGAAACATAATACATGTGTGAATACATAGACAAACAGAGTGTCACTAGTATGCCTCTACTTGACTAGCTCGTTAATCAAAAATGGCTATGTTTCCTAACCATGAACAAGGAGTTGTTATTTGATTAACGGGATCACATCATTAGGTGAATGATCTGATTGACATGACCCATTCCATTAGCTTAGCACCCGATCGTTTAGTATGTTGCTATTGCTTTCTTCATGACTTATACATGTTCCTATGACTATGAGATTATGCAACTCCCGTTTGCCGGAGGAACACTTTGTGTGCTACCAAACGTCACAACGTAAATGGGTGATTATAAAGGTGCTCTACAGGTGTCTCCAAAGGTACATGTTGAGTTGGCGTATTTCGAGATTAGGATTTGTCACTCCGATTGTCGGAGAGGTATCTTTGGGCCCTCTCGGTAATGCACATCACATAAGCCTTGCAAGCATTGCAACTAATGAGTTAGTTGCGAGATGATGTATTACGGAACGAGTAAAGAGACTTGCCGGTAACGAGATTGAACTAGGTGTTGAGATACCGACGATTGAATCTCGGGCAAGTAACATACTGATGACAAAGGGAACAACGTATGTTGTTATGCGGTCTGACCGATAAAGATCTTCGTAGAATATGTAGGAGCCAATATGAGCATCCAGGTTCCGCTATTGGTTATTGACCGGAGACGTGTCTCGGTCATGTCTACATTATTCTCGAACCCGTAGGGTCCGCACGCTTAAGGTTTCGATGACAGTTATATTATGAGTTTATGAGTTTTGATGTACCTAAGTTAGTTAGGAGTCCCGGATGTGATCACGGACATGACGAGGAGTCTTGAAATGGTCGAGACATAAAGATTGATATATTGGACGGCTATATTCGGACACCGGAAGT
>NC_057794.1:242955744-242973213 GCF_018294505.1 Triticum aestivum
ATATGGGCCTTAGTGGAGAGAGAGGGGCAGCCAGAGGTGGGCTGCGCACCTCCTCCCCCCTGGTCTGAATTGGACTAGGAGAGGGGGGCGGCGCCCCCCCTTTCCCTCTCCCTCCCAATTTCTTTCCCCCTCCTAGTAGGAGTCCTACTCCTACTAGGAGGAGGACTCCTCCTTGGCGCGCCATAGAGGGCCGGCCGGCCTCCTCCCCTTGATCCTTTATATACGGGGGCAGGGGGCACCCCTTGACACACAAGTTGATCCACATGATCATATTCTTAGCCGTGTGCGGTGCCCCCTTCCACCATAGTCCTCGATAATATTGTAGCGGTGCTTAGGCGAAGCCCTGCGACAGTAGAACATCAAGATCGTCACCACGCCGTCGTGCTGACGGAACTCTTCCCCGACACTTTGCTAGATCGAAGTCCGGGGATTGTCATCGAGCTGAACGTGTGCTAAAACTCGGAGGTGCCGTAGTTTCGGTGCTTGATCGGTCGGGCCGTGAAGACGTACGACTACATCAACCACGTTGTGCTAACGCTTCCGTTGTCGATCTACAAGGGTACGTAGATCACACTCCCCCCTCTCGTTGCTATGCATCACCATGATCTTGCGTGTGCGTAGGAATTTTTCTGAAATTACTACGAAACCCAACATTGTCCACGTACCCTCGTAGACTGAAAGCGGAAGCGTTATGACAACGGGGTTGATGTAGTCATACGCTTCATGATCCGACCGATCCTAACACCGAAGGTACGTCACCTCCGCGATCTGCACACGCTCAGCTCGGTGATGTCCCACGAACTCTAGATCCAGTTGAGGTCGAGGGAGAGTTTCGTCAGCATGACGGTGTGATGACGGTGATGATGAAGTTACCAATGCAGGGCTTCGCCTAAGCACTACAACAATATGACCGAGGTGGAAATCTATGGAGGGAGGCACCGCACACTGCTAAACAATCAACTTGTGTGTTCTAGGGTGCCCCTGCCCCCGTATATAAAGGAGCAAGGGGGAGGCCGGCCGGCCCTATAGGGGTGCGCCCCAAGTAGTATTCTGTAGGATCGAAAGTATGTATAGAGGGGGGGTGATTAGACTACTTGACCAAATAAAAATCTAGCGTTTTCCCAATTTTTGTTCTTGGCAGATATTAGCTATCTTAGCACAAGTCAAGCAATCTCCACACAATTCAAGCAAGCATGCAAAAGAGTATATGAGCAGCGGAAAGTAAAGCATGCAACTTGCAAGAATGTAAAGGGAAGGGTTTGGAGGATTCAAACGCAATTGGAGACGCGGATGTTTTTGTCGTGGTTCCGATAGGTGGTGCTATCGTACATCCACGTTGATGGAGACTTCAACCCACGGAGGGTAACGGTTGCGCAAGTCCACGGAGGGCTCCACCCACGAAGGGTCCACGAAGAAGCAACCTTGTCTATTCCATCACGGCTGTCGCCCACGAAGGACTTGCCTCACTAGCGGTAGATCTTCACGAAGTAGGCGATCTCCTTGCCCTTTCAAACTCCTTGGTTCAACTCCACAATCTTGTCGGAGGCTCCCAAGTGACACCTAGCCAATCTAGGAGACACCACTCTCCAAGAAGTAACAAATGGTGTGTTGATGATGAACTCCTTGCTCTTGTGCTTCAAATGATAGTGTCCCCAACACTCAACTCTCTCTCACAGGATTTGGATTTGGTGGAAAGAAGATTTGAGTGGAAAGCAACTTGGGGAAGGCTAGAGATCAAGATTCATATGGTTGGAATGGAATATCATGACCTCAACACAAGTGTAGGTGGTTCTCTCTCAGAAAATGTGTATTGGAAGTGTAGGTACGTTCTGATGGCTCTCTCCACAAATGAAGAGTGGGTGGAGGGGTATATATAGCCTCCACACAAAATCTAACCGTTACACACAATTTGCCAAACTCGGTGGGACCGAATGGTTAAACTCGGTCGGACCGATTCAGCAAACCTAGTGGCCGTTAGGATTTTCGGTGGAACTGAGATGCAACTCGGTAGGACCGATATGGTTAGGGTTAGGGCATAACGTAATCTCGATGTGACCGATTACACAAACTCGGTGAGACCGATTTTGGTAATAAGCTAACCAGAGAGTTGGTCAGGTAAACTCGGTGGGACCAAAATGTTACAAAATGGAAACAGAGAGTTTACATTGCAATCTTGGTGGGACCGATCGCTCATCTCGGTAAGACCGAAACGTTACGAAGGGAAACAGAGAGATTACAATCCCATCTCGGTGAGACCGAGATCCCTATCGGTGAGACCGATTTGCCTAGGGTTTGTGGCAGTGGCTATGACATTTGAAACTCGGTGGCGCCGGATAAAAAGAATCGGTGGGGCCGAGTTTGACTTTTGGTTTAGGTCATATGTGGATGTGGGAAGGTAGTTGAGGATTTTGGAGCATATCACTAAGCATTTTGAGCAAGCAAGCCATTAAGCAACACCTCATCCCTCCTTGATAGTATTGGATTTTCCTATAGACTCAATGTGATCTTGGATCACTAAAATATAAAATGTAGAGTCTTGAGCTTCAAGCTTGAGCCAAACTTTTTGTCCTTAGAATTTTGAGGGATCCACTTGCCTCATCCATGCCATGCCATTCATTGAGCTTTTCCTGAAATATTAATCTTGGAATAATGTTAGCTCAATGAGCTATATGTTGTTAGGAATTACCAAAACCACCCAGGGATAGTTGCACTTTCAATCTCCCCCTTTTTGGTAATTGATGACAACATATAGATCAAAGCTTCGATAAATGATAATAAGAGTGAAAGATATTGTCTCTTTGAGAAGTATGTGAAAAGCAAGAGCTCCCCCTAAATTTGTGCATATCTTAAGATTTGCTCTGGACTGCAAATGCACAATGAGTTAGGATCATGGGTTACTCTTCCATGTCACATACATCTTGGTGGAGCGCTCAAAATAATAAAGATTGAATACATGCACTCATCACCAAGCAAAGTGAATGATCATATAAGGATAAGTAAGATAATATCATCTAACAAGCATAAGTGTAGCTTATGATCAACCACATGATCATCAATGTCTCACAGATAATAGCATAGTATCTCAAGCAATAAAAAACAAACAAAGTTCAACCACCAAAGCAAGAGAGAATAAAAAGCAACGCTCTCTGTCGAAGCCTATGATCTATACATGTTTCTCCCCCTTTGGCAACAAGTTACCAAAAAGTTCCTAGAAAATGCATAGTACTATGTCGTCTCTCAGGCTTAGTCTTCAGGTGGTGTCCGGATAACTCCAAGAACGAAGGCTTCAGTCGAAGTAGATGGAGTTGCTGGGGTAGGTGCTGGAGCTGGTGGCACTTAAGCTGTAGCTGGTGCAGATGAAGTGGCTCTAGTGTCTGGTACTGGTACTGCAGTTGATCTCTGAGCTCGAGGCACTCTGGCAAATGCATCAGTGGTTGTTCTGCCCTTCCTCTCCTGCATGTCATCCTGTGGCTGCTCCACAACATACTGGATCTCAGTTACCTTCACATCCATGTCATAGAACTTCTGCTCCATGATTCTTTCCAAGCTCTCCTGGTTTCGAGTCAGGGTGGCCACTCCCTTCTCAATCCTCAGAGTGGATGCAATCAGGTAGCCAAGCTGATCTTGCTTGCTCTTCAGGAGATACTGAGATGCTTCTTCAGTAGTTGGCATCCTTGCAGCCTTTTCAGCTTTTGCCTTGTCCTTCTTGGCTTGTGCGTGCATAGAAGATGGTTCATCCTCATTCATAACCACAATGTTTTCCTCGAAGTCTGGATAGAGAACAAAGTGTTCCTTATCCAACAGATATTTTCCTGTGCCCATCTTTGAGTTAATCAACTCCTGAATTTGTGGGGCATACCCACAACTTCTCTTTTGGTCTACTGCTGTCCTCTTGATAGTCTCAACCATGAGGCTCATGAACTTGAATTTCTGTGGCACATCAAATATGTGTAGCAAATTAATTGCATGCCCTCTGATCATGTTGTGGTCACCTGACTTGGGCAAAAGAGTGTGCCTTAGGATCCAGTTGATCGTTGGCAGTCCTGACAGAAGAAAATGGACTGACCCAAACTTGAAAGTCTCAAGAGCTTTGTCTGGGATCTCTTTGTACATCTGTGACATAGAATTGTGATCCATCTTTTTCTTGGAATAAACATCCAAGTCATCTTCACTTTCCTTTGGGGCATTGATCAGATTGGCCCATTCCTCAATAGTTGATTGGTATCTCGTTCCTTCAGACATCCAAACTATTCTGCCATCTGGATAGAAATGTGTTGTGGAGTAGAATTGCATAATGAGCTCATCATTCCAGTTTGTGAGCTTCTGTCCAACAAAGTCTGCAACTCCACATGCACTGAAGCTGTCATACACTCTAGGATAGTGTTCTTCATTCTCCTTCATGTAGGTCCAGTCGACCCACCTCATATCACACACTATAGGCTTCTTGTCCAACAAAATTGTCTCATAGAAATCCTGTTGTTCCTTTGTGTGGAACCTGTAATCAATAGCAGTCCTTCTCCTGGTGGCATATGGATCTGACTCTCTCCATAGCCTCAACCCTGAGTCTCTCTTGATCTTCATGTTCTCAGCCACAGGATGAGCATCATTGTGGTCTGGAATCTTGGGTTTGAGCTTCCTCAGGACTTGTTCTTCATCATCTTCATCAGCAGCAACTTCAGGCACTGGGGCCTTGTTCTTCTCAGCAGCTGGTATACTCCTGGTATTCCTCTTAGGTGCACTCTTGGGCTTGGAGGCTGCTTTGGGTGCTTCTTTGGGTTTTGATGTTGCAGCCACTGACTTTATAGCATCACCCATCAGCTTTTGTGCCTTGGGTGCTGGTGCAGCAACCTCTTCTTCCTCTTCCTCTTCAGAATCTCTCATGATTGAGGATCTCCCAAGCACTCTAGCAGTGGTCTTTTTGATCCTCTCCTTCCTCTTCTTCCCTTCTGCAGCAGCCTCTTTGGGTTCAGATCCCAAAGGGACTTGAGTAGATGCTCTGGCCTTAGACATTGGAATTCTCTTTGCAGGAACCTTTTGCTTCATGTCTAGCTTGGTGGCAGCAGCAGTGCTATATTCCTTCTTAACCACTTTCTTCTTGGAAGTGGCCTCATCCTCAACTGCCACATAGTCTTCATCCTCAGGTTCAGAGGTCTTCTTCTTTCTGGCCCTGGTGGCAGCTTTGGGCAAGTTGCTTGGGGTGCTCCTGCTACCATCATCTGAACTGCTAGAGGGACTAGTGCCCTCACTCAGGTGAACCTGCTCCTCTGACCTGTTCTAGCTGTCACTCTGATCAGACATATTGCAAACACTGACAGCAGACCCTGTGAATAGATATAGATGAGATAGAGTGGATGAGCATCACAAAATGCAGAGGTTTTTGCAAAAGAATGAGTCAAAAACTTAGTTTTAGTTTTCCACAGAAAGCATTTCGGATCAACCGATTTGTAAACTCGATGATACCGAAGCAGCTGTTGGAACCTAAACTAGTGAACTCGGTCAGACCGAGTCACAGTTCGGTGGCACAGAGACTGCTAGGGTTTCACAAAGTCCTGAACTCAATCACACCGATTTGCAATTCTTGGTCAGACCGAAAATTACATGTGCAATGGCCTGAGCCGAATCGGTGGTACCGAGTTCCACAACTCGGTGGGTCCGAGATGGTTTCGGTGGAAACCTAACCCTAAATTTTCAATTCACGACTAAACTACGGAGTGTTTTGACTGGATAATAATGATCTCAATCATGGCAAGATACATGGCGAACACAATGTGCTAGGAATGAGATAGGGATAGCACAGTGATCGAGTTCATACCCTAGTTCGGTGATGAACTCGCTACGGCGGCAACGGTGGGGATGATTCCCGTTGACGGTGGCGGAGACCAGCGGCAGGAGGCAACTGGCGACGAGGAGGACGATCCGGAGACCCTGGAGGCAGAGCGGGCTAAGCGCGGGTCGAGGAGGTTCGGAAAGTTTTCCAAAAATTTGACCCATGGGTATATATATAGCCCGACCCTGTCGGTGTGACCGAGTGGAACAACTCGGTGGCACCGAGATTCATAACTGCAAATAGTTACTGAAACTCGGTGTGACCGAAAGGTTCAAATCGGTTGCACCGAGATTGAAAACCTAGATCGACTTAGTGATCTCAGTATGACCGAAATGGATGAATCGGTCAGACCGAAACGCACAAAGAAGTTTTGGAAGTTTAAGTCTATGACGAATCGGGGACTTCGAGTGCTCCTCACACAGAGTGGTTCGAATTTGACTTGATCAAATTTTGTGATGTAGCATGAATAGAGTTTGAGACGAGAAAAGCATAGATAGCTAGAGAGGGTTCTTAGGCATTCTTGTCCATCCACTTGGCAAAAGAAAAGAAAACCAATCAATCAAAACAACAAGTGGATGTTCTCGAATGAGTAAAATATGCAATCAACATGCTCACACAATAAAATGGCAATTGAAATATGTGGCAAAGCATGCACTACCAATTCTAGCATCTATCAAACAATTTGTGATGACTAGGTCATCTATATATGAGTATATTGACTTAGGAGTCAAATGAGAACATTTGATCATAGGTCATACTCATCGTTTAAGCACAAGTGGGGTTACCACTTTTACATAAAGCATTGTTGTGTTCACACCATTAGAGTTGCTTTAGCTCAATTCTTAGAGTAAAGCTCCCCCTAGATGTGAGATCCCCCCTAAGAGGGATGAACTAACCTTGGGTTTTGTCGATGATGACTTCATGTAGATGTTGAAGATGTGGATGCTCAATGTTGATGTAGATCATTTGAAGCTATCCATTGGAGTGAGTTGCACTTTCAATACCTACACGGGTTAGTCCCACAAGGAACAAACAAGGATATCCATAGACATAAAGTGATGCACACACAAGATGATGTCTATGAAAGCTTTTAGGTTACCTTGTCCCTTGTCTTACCAACAAGAGGGTTTGTGACTCCTTGAACTAGTGCAAGATGTGGAAGTTGATTGCACTTTTTCCTGCCAAGATGATAAGAGTGAAGTATGTTGGCGGAGTCACCCTCAAGAACTCTCTAGTTCTTCTTCTTCGGGATCCACACCATCTTGATGGGAATCCTCGGTGTTGTAGTTGTACTTGATGAAGTGGAACTTGAAGTAGTCTTGGGAACCCACTTGACCAAGGCCTTAGGAGCTTCTTCAAATGCATCAATTTACTCTTGAAGCTTGTCCTTGCCTTTTTGCTTGTGGTCTTGTGGTGGAAGATCATCTTGAGCTTGTGTCCCTTCGAAAGAAGTAGGATCATACTTCTCTTGTTGAGGAACAAACTTCGTCTTGGGGTATTGATCTTCTTCCCACTCAACTCCATTGGCATTGAACTTTCGTTCAAAACCAACACCTTGATTCTTCCGGTGCCTTCCTTGCTTGCGTACAATTTCCTCGAATTGCTTACTTCCGGCAAGGCTCTTGTAAACACCTTTCTCTATAATTCCCTTCAATAAGCTATTTTCTTGCTCAAGTGTAACTTGGCTAAGAGAATCATTAGTGGAATCAAGAGAACTACTAGAAGCAACAATATTGGATTTAACATGATTATTGTTACTACTAGAGGAAGAATCTTTCTTGTTCTTGTTACTAGACTTGACTTGAGGCATGTAAGTGGATAAGAGTAAACGCTTGGCAATGTAAGAAGAACTTTTCTTACGAATATCATCATTGATTGCTTTTAAGAACTCATGCTCTTGCTCAAGGTTGAGCTTTTCAAAGCGTAATTTCTCATGAGTCCTTAAAAGTTCTCGATGATCTCCTGAGATAGTTTCATGAGCTAACTTAAGAGTGTTTAGTTCTTTAGTTAGAGACTCAATCTTCTCCTTATCATTCTCATTCGTTTTATCTTGATTAGCATGATTAATAGACGTTTCATCACAATATTCATCACTAGAGTTGTCAACAAGTAAATCATCATCACCTAACAAGTCATCTTCATCACTATTGAGATCAACATACTCGGGGTGTGATACCTTTGGGCCTTTGGCCATGAAGCATGTTCCAACTCCTTCATTTGGTGAGTCAAATATGTCGTAGGAGTTGGTTGTCACAAGTGCTAGACCGGCAACACCTTCATCTTGAGTATATTCAGAGTCGGAGTGATAGCTTCTCTCGGAGTGGTTGTCGGAGTCGGAGCCGGATACCCATTCACCAACATGAGCTTGATGTCTTCGTTTTGTGTAGCTCCTTGATGACTTGTCCTTTCTTTCCGAATCCTTGCTTCTCCGTGAGGGTCTTCGTTCATAACGATCATCTCTACTCCTTCTTTCTCTAGATGGTGATTCTTCTCTTGGGAGAATTTTCTCTTCACTTGTAGGGGGCCGTACACTCATTGGAATAGTGTCCGGGCCTTCCACAATTGTAGCAGTTTCGCTCTCGACTAGAAGATCTTTTGTCATTGTAGGACCTTGACTTGGAGCTTCTCTCTTTGCTTCTACTCTTGTAGAACTTGTTGAAGTTCTTCACCATTAAGCTCAATTCTTCATTGAAGGTTTGTTTCTCACTCGATGATGTGGGGGCTTCACACGAGGCTTTGTAAGCACCACTTGATTTGTTGTGAAGTTCCTCTTTATCCTTGAGTGACATCTCATGAGCAACAATTCTTCCGATGACTTCCGTTGGCTTGAGATCTTTGTAATTTGGCATCATTTGGATCAATGTGCACACGGTATCATATTTTCCATCCAAGGCTCTTAGGATCTTCTTGATGATGAATCTATCTGGCATCTCTTCACTCCCTAAGCCGGCAATCTCATTTGTGATAAGAGCAAGCCTAGAGTACATTTCAGCAACACCTTCACCATCCTTCATTTTGAACTTGTCAAGTTGACTTTGAAGCACATCCAATTTGGATTCCTTGACGGAGTCGGTACCTTCGTGCATATCAATCAAAGTATCCCAAATTTCCTTTGCATTCTCAAGACGGCTGATTTTGTTGAATTCTTCGGGGCACAATCCGTTGAAGAGGATATCACAAGCTTGAGCGTTGTATTGCAGCATTTTCAACTCTTCCGCGGTGGCTTCACGGTTCGGTTCTTTCCCGTCAAAGAATTCACCTTGCAAGCCAATACACACAATAGCCCAAACGGCGGGGTTATGTCCAAGAATATGCATTTTCATCTTATGCTTCCAACTAGCAAAATTAGTGCCATCAAAGTAAGGACCTCTACGGTGATAATTTCCGTCGCTAGACGCCATACTCTCCTAGGTTGTGAAACCAAGGCTATGACCGCCAAAAGCTATGGAAATCAAAGCAAATGGAGACCAAAGCTCTGATACCACTTGTAGGATCGAAAGTATGTCTAGAGGGGGGTGATTAGACTACTTGACCAAATAAAAATCTAGCCTTTTCCCAATTTTAGTTCTTGGTAGATTTTAGCTATCTTAGCACAAGTCAAGCAAGCATGCAAAAGAGTATATGAGCAGCGGAAAGTAAAGCATGCAAATTGCAAGAATGTAAAGGGAAGGGTTTGGAGGATTCAAACGCAATTGGAGACACGGATGTTTTTGTCGTGGTTCCGATAGGTGGTGCTATCGTACATCCACGTTGATGGAGACTTCAACCCACGGAGGGTAACGATTGCGCGAGTCCACGGAGGGCTCCACCCACGAAGGGTCCACGAAGAAGCAACCTTGTCTATTCCATCACGGTCATCGCCCACGAAGGACTTGCCTCACTAGCGGTAGATCTTCACGAAGTAGGCGATCTCCTTGCCCTTACAAACTCCTTGGTTCAACTCCACAATCTTGTCAGAGGCTCCCAAGTGACACCTAGCCAATCTAGGAGACACCACTCTCCAAGAAGTAACAAATGGTGTGTTGATGATGAACTCCTTGCTCTTGTGCTTCAAATGATAGTGTCCCCAACACTCAACTCTCTCTCACAGGATTTGGATTTGGTGGAAAGAAGATTTGAGTGGAAAGCAACTTGGGGAAGGCTAGAGATCAAGATTCATATGGTTGGAATGGAATATCATGACCTCAACACAAGTGTAGGTGGTTCTCTCTCAGAAAATGTGTATTGGAAGTGTAGGTATGTTCTGATGGCTCTCTCCACGAATGAAGAGTGGGTGGAGGGGTATATATAGCCTCCACACAAAATCTAACCGTTACACACAATTTGCCAAACTCGGTGGGACCGAATGGTTAAACTCGGTCGGACCGATTCAGCAAACCTAGTGACCGTTAGGATTTTCGGTGGGACTGAGATGCAACTCGGTAGGACCGATATGGTTAGGGTTAGGGCATAACATAATCTCGGCGTGACCGATTACACAAACTCGGTGAGACCGATTTTGGTAATAAGTTAACCAGAGAGTTGGTCAGGTAAACTCGGTGGGACCGATTCGCTCATCTCGGTGAGACCGAAATGTTACAAAAGGGAAACAGAGAGTTTACATTGCAATCTCGGTGGGACTGATCGCTCATCTCGGTAAGACCGAAACGTTACGAAGGGAAACAGATAGATTACAGTCCCATCTCGGTGAGACCGAGATCCCTATCGGTGAGACCGATTTGCCTAGGGTTTGTGGCAGTGGCTATGACATTTGAAACTCGGTGGCGCCGGATAGAAAGAATCGGTGGGGCCGAGTTTGAATTTTGGTTTAGGTCATATGTGGATGTGGGAAGGTAGTTGAGGATTTTGGAGCATATCACTAAGCATTTTGAGCAAGCAAGCCATTAAGCAACACCTCATCCCTCCTTGATAGTATTGGCTTTTCCTATAGACTCAATGTGATCTTGGATCACTAAAATATAAAATGTAGAGTCTTGAGCTTCAAGCTTGAGCCAAACTTTTTGTCCTTAGAATTTTGAGGGATCCACTTTCCTCATCCATGCCATGCCATTCATTGAGCTTTTCCTGAAATATTAATCTTGGAATAATGTTAGCTCAATGAGCTATATGTTGTTAGGAATTACCAAAACCACCCAGGGATAGTTGCACTTTCATATTCCTACTAGGAATAGGAATCCTATTCCTAGCACTACAAAAAAAATACACTTCCGTGATGATACGTGTTTGTCACAGTAGGTCACGTTTTCTGTCATGCATGTACATCCATGACAAATTTATGATAGAATCAAGATAGTCATACCTGTGCTGTCATAGAAGTGTTCCATGAAATTACCAAAATTATCATCATGGAAGTGTCCACTTCCATGACGATAAATTGTGCGTCACAGAAGTGCTTTCGTCAAGGGTGACCGACACGTGGCATCCACCGTAACGGAATGCCGTTAAGCTATCGGGTCCGGTTTTGGATCCGATAACCCGTTAATAGCCCTGACCAATGGGGATTTTCCACGTGTAAAATCATCATTGGCTGGAGGAAACACGTGTCGGCTCAACGTTGGGACAGATGTCATCCACTCATTGGACCCAAAGCGCCTATGATACATCAACACGTGGCACGGCCCAACAGAGGCCCATTCCTGTGAAAAAGCCGGCCCGTTTGACTTGGTCAAAAGGTGGCGGGCCGGCCCACGGCAAGCCTGTGAACGGCCTGTTCGCATATAGCCCATTTACAGCCCTCTAACCCAGGGCCCGTTTACGGCCTATCCGAATTAGGCCCGGTAGCGTCATCTGGGTCGTCCAATATAATTCCAGCCCGTTTTAACTTCCGGCCCATGACGTCTTTCGGCCCATATGAGGCCCTTATTACTCTCGGCCCATTAATGGCCCGTGGTAAAACTGGTCCGTAATGAACAGTGTATCACTTTATACCCATTAACGTCACATAGTGAAATTGAGCTGTAATGAACAGTGTATCACTTTATACCCATTAAGGGCCCATTATTCCATTGGGCCGTTTCCAGCCCATGTTATCTTTCAGCCTTCTCGGGGCCCATTTATTCTTGGGCTCATTTCCACATTCATTTACTTACGGCCCGTTACTGTCATTTTCTGCTTGTGGGCCAAATTCAGCGCATGGTTATAGTCGGCCCGTTTGTGGCCCGATAATGCATTGGGCCATTTTCATGTCAAAAAATTCATTGGGCTGTTTTCATAGAGTAATCAAATGCGGCCTATTAACGGCCCGTTATTGTCCCTGAATAGTATGGCCCATGATTGGCGAAATGATGATACTCCCCGTAGAAGGCCCATGGATCCTACGGCCCGTAAAAGGCCCATGAATCGTATGGCCCGTAGAAGGCCCATGGATCCTACGGCCCGTATAGAAGGCCAATGGATCCTATGGCCCATAGAAGGCCCATGGATCATACGGCCCGCAGGAGTCCCATGGTTACAACAGTCCGTGTGTTGCCATGATTATTCTGGCCTAGTTTCCAAAGATAGGTTATTGTGGCCACTAGAAAAACACAGAAAAGAACTACAGTGATTACAAGCAAACAACTAAACAAGACAATAAGGAAATAAATAAGCAAGCAATTAACGCCAGCCTATTACCGCTATTACACATATTACATCCACTAGGCATCAAAGTTCGCCACTAGTGCAAATATAGGGAACAAAGCAGCATATTGCATACACTGGCCATCAAAGTTGGCCACCAGTGCAAATAAACATGGCAGCAAAACAAGAGCATAACTGAAACAACTTCAGAAGTGCTCAAGAAACATGGTATCCACCATGCTGGCAATAAGCTTAGCAAGCTTATTAGCTTTGTCCTGTTTGGTGCTAAAATCCTCCAACGCTTGCTGTTACACCAGAAAGTATGCATCTGAATGCTCCAGGGACTTCCGCAGTCCTTCCGCTTCTTGTGGCAACACAGCTGATCGATGTCTTTCAGCTTGTAGTTGAGACTCAAGAAACCAAACTAATTCAGACAGTGAGTTTGAATAGCTTGTGCAAGCGGTAGTGGCCAGTAACTCCAACACTAAACCAAGAGAGGACTTTGGGTTGTCTCACTGTCTTCGAGATAGTCTTCCTTAGCTGTTTTATCAGCTTTGTTGGAGACCAACAAGGATGTGTCACTATCCTAAACCTTATCTGCATTACTTCCTTTATGATTGCTTAATAAGGCACTCTTCCCCAATATTATGTCCGCATTCTAAAAGAAGAAACAAGCAGACACATAATAGTTTAGCATGTACTAGTATATGAAACTCATTTCGGTGAACCAGTTCATTAGTAAGGTGGACAGGATTAAACTACCAAGTCTTCTATTGCCAAGTACTAGTACATAATAAAAGCATCAAACAAACATATATCTATGTCCTATGGTCATTGCATTGTCTTGCCAAATCAAAATAGACACGGTTCAAATCATATCAGTTCGAGACAAAGCAGCAGTGAAAGAATACAAAGCGTGGGAAACCACACGGCACAACAAGATTTCAGATGGGTACCAAGGATCTACATGTACAACAACACTATTGGCTCTGTTGTGATGCTAGTAATGTGCATGATATGAGAAGTCAACTGTATACACAATTGAAACTGAAATCAACAGAGCTATTGATAAGAGCAAGCCTGTTAAAGAAACATGCGTGAACATACCTGCTGTGCCATTGCAGTTTCGATTGGATCCTTCAATTTAAAAATAAGTTTGTATGAGTAAATACAGTGATACAAGAGCAAAGCAGTATGCACGATAGCAATCATAGTTAAAAAAGGGGCGCCTAGGCTCTAGTCGTTGGCGAAATGCATTGCGCATAACTACGCTTAATCTGTGCATAACTGCACATAAGCATGCACTTTGGTCAGTAAATCGCAAGGCAGTGGCAAAACACACAATTAACGCCTAGCGCTTTTTTGAACTATAGCAATGGAATCTTAAATTAGAATAGTTGTTCTTCAAGTTTAGGCACTTGTTCTACATGAACGGAGTACAGTAAGATGCAAGAATATAGTACTTAAAAATAGAAAATGAGCTCATAGACCTTACCACATTCTTGGTTCGGGACCAGTACAGAAGAAGGCGTTCCCAGTCATTGTCCAGTAAATGTGTCTCAGGAGAACGTAAGGGAATTTGATGAGTTTCTTTGCCGGTGAAGTACGTTTTCTTCAGGTAATTCTGATACTGCCACCAAGCATTCTTGAAGATAGAAGAGGTATTAGCACAGATTACCTCATCATGAGTTTCCAAATCAGTCCTTCTCTATAGAGAAAAATGGGAAAATTTGTTGTATTATAACCATCATGGAGGTAGCATGTATGGGACAAAGCAAAGTAATTGCCATGAATAACATTACTTACAGATAACTCCTGGACATACACACGCAACTGGCATTTTCCTTCATCTTCAACATAATATTTCCAAGATGGGAAGATATGCACATACGATTTAACAACATCAAATTTGATAGATGCTAAACTACGACTAGCTGGTTGTGCTTCCTCCACAGGAATAGGCGTACTAACTAGTGGAGTTGGGGTTCGTCGTGGTAGTACTGGCCCTTTGGGCACCGGAGCTGCCTTACTAACTGCTCTTGTTTGGGAGCTCTGTGGTGGAGATGGTGTTGTGTCAATAGGAACTGGGTTACTATCTGCTGGGGTGGGGGTTAGATTGGGTGAATCTGGTTCTCTGTCCATCGTAGTAGGGGTACAATCTGCGAGAGTTTGGGTTATGTGTGGTAGGGTTGGTTCTCATGCATGTACAACCGGGGTGCTATCTCCACCAAGAGGTAGCATCGTTTTATTTGAAGACCGTGTTTTTAGTCCGCTAGATGCTGGCATCACCCGCTCCAATTCAATTGGCTGATAAACAGGAAACATAGTTGAATGTACAGACATTGTATGAGAGACAGATGCAATAGATAGTGTGGAAAAAAGAGGTCATGAAATAGTTGACATGTATATTGTTTAACTAAAACGGATAGCATGACATAATTTCACATATATGATGTCTATCTAAACTGGATAGCATAACATAACATAATTCAAAGATATGATGAATAACTAAACAGGATCGCATGACATAATTCACCTACATGTTATCTAAGTAATCAGGATTGCATCATTTAATTCACACATGTGATTTATATGCTAAACAAAGGGCATTAGATATGATGTCTGAACTAAGAACATGGTGTTGAATATTGTGTATATGATGTCTAATCTATGCAATGCAAGACACCATATGCATGATATGAGCAGTATAACCGTGCCAAGTTAGAGCATACACCTCGGTGGGGGAATAGGACTGGTCATATGTCTCTGAGTCCATCTCTGAGGAGCTATCGGGACCCAACAAGAGATCTGCTTCGACAGGTAGCAATGTCTGCTCTGAAGGCCTTGTTTTCACTCCAGATTTTTCAATCTCCCACCCAAATGGCTGATTCACAGGAAGAGTAGTTTAATGTACAAACATTGTCGACAAATGGAAATGTAATAAAGAAAAGTATGGGCAAGATATCATTCAAATATATGATGCCTGGTTAAACAGGATGGCATTGCACATTTCACGTATATTATGGCTGGCTAAAAGACATGAGACTGCACAATTCCTATATATGATATAGAAACTAAACAGGTGGCATTACAGAACATGTCTAAACTAAGCAGATGACATATATGATGTCAAAAGTAGGCACTGCAAAGCAACATATGCATGATATGACTAACATCATCATGCCAAGGTAGAGCAAACACCTTCGGGGGTAGATAGGAGTGGTCAGCGGCGTCTGAATCCGCCTCAGAACAGATATCTTCCTCTGGATTACAATCTGGAGAGGGGTGGGGAGGATTTGCCATTGAACCCACAATGGAGCGATGTCTGCATGACATTGTATTGTCGTGCAAAACTCTTCTCTTTTTCTCTACATGTTCAGCATGACTGTGTACAATATCTGACATGCATACCAAAAAAAATATGGTGAGATTATGTAAGGAGAGAATGTAGAAATTTAGAGTGATGGTAACAACCAGTGGATGGATCCAAAAATAATGATAGCAGGCTGATGATTGCTTTAATTTAATAA
Organism: Triticum aestivum; assembly: GCF_018294505.1. NCBI lineage: Eukaryota > Viridiplantae > Streptophyta > Magnoliopsida > Poales > Poaceae > Triticum > Triticum aestivum. The sequence goes on from NC_057794.1 coordinate 242,971,660, forward strand.
AAAGACAAATGATGATGGCTTTACTATTTGTTTCCCATCCAAGATGAACAACATAGGCATACCCTAGGTGAACCAGATATTAGACAGAGATACTATTCATTGCTTCCTCGATATGTGCCCCACAACTAATTTAGAACTCAAGTTTGAACATTAATTTGGAACTGACTTGGAGTCCAAGAGGTGAACAGGACGATAAAGTAGCAGGTAATTTTAAGCAATGCATAACATAAGCAGAATCAAAAGAGTGCGACCTCTCTTGTGGACCCGTGTACTCCTCAGGTTCATCTGCTGAGTCGATGATGGTGATGTCGTTGCGGTGGGTGCCGACGGCAGGGAAGGAGATCTGAGGCGGCGAAAGACGGTCAGGAGTCGTGATGTCTGGTTTGGTAGATGTTTCTGTCGATGGAGCACCTCAGGTGAGGTGGACGACGTCGCGACAGGAGTAGGACAAACCACACAAAGTTCCCTTCAACACCTACCTGTAACTGAAGTAATTCTGTAAGGGCTCATTTGGCTTGCATGATTCTAAAAACGCAGGGATAGGAAAAACACCGGAATAGGATAAGAATGCACATGGTAAACAGAGCATTTGTATACACAGGATTTATGTCAACTTCGGTGTTTGGTTTACAAGAATTGGAAGAGCAGAGGAATGCAAAGAAACAAGGCCAAAATAAAGCGAAACCATATGAAAGCGTGTATAGTTAGAATGTTATTCTGCCACTAATGCACTTGGTATTGTTTTCATGCATAGGATTTTGAAAAGTAGGTCCAGGTGGGTGTTTTGCTTCATTCCTTTCAACAAAATGCATGAATAATTGAATAGTAGAGTGCCATTGGAAAATTCCCTATTGCTATGTTTTTCCGTCGAACCAAAATAGCCCTAATGGATTGACATGAATGTATAGTAATAAGTGATGCAACAAGTGTACAACCTCTTTGCCGTGGCTGTGTCGACCTCAGCATCATTGGGTTGGTCGCTGAAGCAGTTGAGGCAGAGGTGGCTGTCGGAGGTGTGGAGGAAGATCTGAGGAATCTGTAGATGGCGTCCAGGGCACTGCTCTGTTGTGATGGATCGTTCTGTCGTTGGAGCAGCCCCGGTGAGCCGTAAGACGTCAAGGCTGAAGCAGCACAAGACAGACATCGTCAATCTCAAGTGGGATTCTAATAGCATCTCCAATAGATGATGTAAAATATATGTAAAATTTACATCACCAAAAACCACCTGACTACAACAGATGAGGTAAAAACTGTTGACTCTGAACTTAACTGTTGAAACTGAAATTTACTGTGGAATCTGAATGTTACTGTCGAAACTGAACGCAATGGTAGCAGAGAGGCACTTGACATGTAGTTTAGGGAGGACCTGTAGTTCATCTTCAACCTGCACCCCCGAGCCGCCAGCCACCACCGGTCGAACCGCGGGCCCCAGCGCCGCCTCGCCGCCCCGAAACAACTCCCCACCACCGGTCCGCCGCCGCCCCGGCCAGCCCTATAGCCCCCCGTCCCCCACCCTGAACCCTAAGATAGATAGTGGGGTACCTCTCTGGCGAG
>NC_057794.1:243674726-243729939 GCF_018294505.1 Triticum aestivum
GAATAGTTCCCGGTGGGGGGTTGGATGAACAGTACCCCGTGGTAGTAGAGGTCGTTGCCGCTGGATGAACAGGACCCCGACCGAGCCGGTTGGGGGTGGATGAACAGGACCCCGTGGAGGTCTGGTTGAACAGTAGCCGGTGGAGGGTTGGATGAACAGTAGCCCGTGGATGAATAGTCATAGGTGGAGGCTGGAGGAGGTCGACGGTGGATGAACAATAGCCCGTGGATGCTGGAGGAGGTCGACGGTGGAGAAGAACAGTATCCCGTGGAGTCCTATTTCGCAGTACGCCACACCCCTCCTGATGAACAGGACCCCATTTCGATCGTAGCACTCCAATACAAGTCTGTTTCCTCCATTTTGCAGTACGCCACACCCCTCCCGATCAACAGGACCCCGTTTCGATCGTAGGAGGTCCAAGACAAGTCCGTTTCCTCTGTTTTGCGGTACGCCAGACCCCTCCCGATGAATTTCAACCGTGGCCGATCGAACACAAGGTCGTTTCCTCCGTTCTGTGGTATGTCAGGCCTCATTTCCATCGGCCGTTCCGTCCAAGCCGGTTGGCTCCCGATGAACACCATGTATTCTGTTGCCTCCCCATGAACACGACGCATTCCGTTGCCTCCCCATGAACATGACGACGACGCAGTTTCTCCCTTTCAACCCAGCCATGTACACGAGACCTAGCCGTACGTATGCCCGAGTACGCATTCGAGACCCCACCTGTATGTACGTACATGGCCGTATTTTTTGGCGTGTGGATGTATGTACGTGTACACGGTTTAGACGGGACAACCTGAACTGCTACTTGGGGACTCTACTATGACATGTGCCACTACTTACTCGGCCACAGTTCATACTTGCAGAGGGACAGGTTGACCAGTATGTACGTACACGTTCGCGACCAGACAGACAACGCTACGTACGCTTTGACCGGGTGGGTCCCAGCGGTTAGGGAGGATAAGGACGCACTTCCTTGTGTGCAAAGATATAACTGCTTGGTCCCAGCTGCCAGGGGGAGGAATCATTTTTATTTTGCGAGTAATAAGGAGGCACTTCCTTGTGTTCGAAGATGTAGCTGGTGGGTCCCAATAGTCAGGGGGAGAAAACATTATTTTTCAGGGCAAAAAGGATGCAGTTGCATGCATGCGCCCATGGGCGTGGTGCGTCCCCACTGTCATCCTCTCACGTACAGTCATCTTCCGATGACTCTTGTTTATTGACCACGTTGACCACACCGTACCGAGCCCACCAAGGCCGGTGGACAACGGCGAGACCCGGAGATGGGGAAGACGCGGCAGTGGAGTCGCAGATGGAGAGGAGTGGGAAATTTTACTGGTTCGGGTGTGCAGCAGCACTGTCGCGGTGCCGCCCACGGGAAACGGGAGCAAGAACAGAGGTTGAAGAAGGAGCACGGCTGTTGGATTAACATCCAACGATCCAACTGCTAGAATCATTTGTTGATTAAGTTGACAAACCCCTGCGTGCACGCCCGCTTAGTAGGCCCACAAGTCAGCCACCAAATCTGACGGGTCCCAGCTCTCAATGAGAGGAATAGTTTTTTTTCACATAACAAGGAGGCCCTTCCTTTCGTGCAAAGATATAGCCGGTGGGTCCCAGCTGTCAGGGGAAGGAAACATTTTTTTAGCTTAATAAGGAGGAACTTTCCTTGTGTGCGACCATGGACCTCATCGGTCCCAGCCGTCAGGCTCTCCACGTATAGTCCTCTTCCGATGACTCTCGTTTGTTGACCACGCCGCGGCAAGCGCAGCGAGGTGATGGACGACGACGAGGCCCGAGATGGGAATGACCCGGAGATGGGAAGACGCGGCAGTGGAGTCGCAGATTGAGAGGAGTACAAGGGTTATAACTGGTTCTGGTGCGGTGTGGGGCTCTAGTCAGTGGAGAATAACATGAGGTGTGTGTCGGCGTCCTGGGAACAGGGGTCCCCAGACTTGCCTGCCTGCGGCCCATGGCGTGGCTCCATCAGCGGCCCTGTACGGCCCATCTTCACCAGCGAACACTCAAGACCCTTGCGAGGGGCCAAGCATCGCGAGGCAGATGACGCAAGACCTCCTCAGTGGCGGCCTCACCAGGCTGGCTCGAGAGGGGCGGAGAGATCAAGGCAAGGGATACCTTGCGAGGTTCCTGTGACGCAAGCCATGACGACTGGAGCCAGGCGGGCGCCAGCGTGCAGTGTCCTTGTTTCCTCTTTGGTGCTAAAGAGGCAAGCGCAGGCGAGGACTTCCGATGCATCAGGCAAAGCTTTCCATATCGGTGCAACGAGACCAAGACCAGCAGGGTAGCAGGACGGAGGTCACCATGGAGCCCAAGACGGTGTCACCACCAGAGCCTTTGGCAGGCGAAAAGACTACTTTTGTCAGGATAGCTTGTACTGGTTGTCCCCCTTCAAACTGGCCGTTGTGGGATCCCTTCCCGCCGAATATTTTGGAAGAGGACCCGGGCCTCTCTATATAGGACTAGCCACCACCGTAGGGAGGGGGGTCGGATCGGCTCATCTTGAGAGAATCCTCGACCACACAAACTCACCAAGCACAAGAACACCTCACCTCAGGAGGCTGTTCTTCCCTTGTAACTGTTCATCATCAGCCCAAGAGGCAATCCGCCACACCACACCGGAGTAGGGTATTACACCACATCGGTGGCCCGAAACAGTATAACTCTTGTATCTCTTGTTTTTTAGGTTCGTTGAGCTAGGCCGAGAGATCATAGAGTGCGCAAGCTAGAGAGCAGGGGAGATCTTCGTGCGCACCCCAGTTTTCGAACCTTAAGGGTTTTGCCGAAACCCGAAATCCGACATTTGGCGTGCAAGGTAGGGGTGCGGCAAATCCTTGCCCCTCCCCAACAGCTTTGCCTCTCCAACCGACTGTCATGGACGCTGCTTATTCTTTGATCGACGGGCGCCCTCCGCAACGCCAGGGGGCTCCAGGCCTTCACTCCCGCCTTGCGGCGGGTGTAGTAGCCGCACAAGTTCAAGCCGGAGATGCCGCCCTATTACTATGGTGCGGCGGATCCGGCAGCCTTCCTGCTGGTGTATGAGGAGACCGTCCTGGAGGCCGGGGGAGGCGATAAAGTCATGGCCAACTGGCTCCCAATGGCCCTCACTAGTGTGCCGCGCGCCTAGCTCCTCCATCTGCCGGAATCTTCTGTAGCCTCCTGGGGGGAGCTGCGTGACTTCTTCATTGCGCTCTTTGAAGGACCAACACCCCCCGTCGTCGCGGCTCTCCCCGGTGGCTCGCAGGCGCCGCCCTCGAATCGTCGCGCCAAGCCGTTCTTTCGCCAGATTGGTGCCGCCTCCACGCGGCAGGGGGCTCCCCCGGGTTCAGCGACACCCAAGGCCGACCTAATCTTCGACTCCAAGGATCACCTCCTCACCACCATCGGCTCAGGCGTGCTTCTGATGCTTTGCACGCCCACCATCTGCAACGTAGCTGTCACCCAGACCCTCATCGACGGCGGCGCCGGCCTCAACATGCTCTCTGTGGAGGCTTTCAGCCTCCTTCATGTACCACTTGAGCGGCTCCGCCCCAGCAAGCCTTTCTCCAGGGTCGGCGACGGCTCCTCCAACCCCCTAGGGCAGATCCGTCTCCCCATGACCTTGGGCACACGCGACAACTACGCACCGAGCTAATCAACTTCAAGATCGCCTGCATCGGCTTGTTGTACAATGTGTCGTGGGATTGTCACGGCAGATGTCCTGGTGTGAGGACTTAGTCGTGGAGCCATCGCAACGTAGTTAGCTTAAAGGGGTTAAAGCGGACAAAGGACACAAGGAATTATACTGGTTCGACCCCTTGCAGTGAAGGTAAAGCCTACTCCAGTTATGATGGGATTGCTAGGGTTTCGATGACCAGGGAGCGAATCCGCTTTGCCTGGCTCTCGAGTTGTTGTTTCTTTTCCTTGAACCGCCGCCGGGTCGTCCCTTTATATACATAGGTTGACGCCTGGCAGTTTACAGAATCCCGGCCGGCTTATAAATGTGTCTGGCTCGGTTTCTACTCTTTCCTATCCTACAACACAAGTTACACACCTTATGGCAGTTTATGTCTACGGGCCCTAGTCCGCCTTTGGGCCCTGGGCTTTTAGACCTATCATATTAAAGCGCCATACTCCCTGTCTTCATGGGCTTCAATATGAATAACTCATTACAGGTATAACCCGGCCCCTCCTGGGCGGTTTATACTTAGTAGTTATAACTCCAACATTAGGCCCCAGATTGATTTGAACTTATTCATGTCAATCTTCAACACTTAGAAAAACTCCCTCTTCAGTACCTTCGAGTAAACCTTGTAATCCGCCATGATGTCATCTTCCAGGATTATAATAAACCGCCATGGCGTCACTTGCTCATTAAAAAACCGTATATACCTTACTTTTATTAATGAGCCTCCAAAAATCGAGGTGGCAGCTCTGGGACATATCCATTTTTTGGGCTTCCTTGATTCCCGCGCCTGTTGCTTATCCCTTCGTCTTATAAATAGGGCCGAGGGTCCATTTCCTTTTCTCCCCTTGCCCCTTTGTCTTTCTTCCTCCTCGCGTCACCTCAGCACTCAAGCCCTACCGCCACCGTCGACCTTCTCTTCTGCCCCAACAACGGCCGCTGCATCAACCTGATTTGACCAGAGAACCGCGACGCCTTTCCACTTTTCAACAGCCTCGATGTGTTCTTCTTTATTTCCTCTGTAGATCCATTTTTAGGGTTCGCACAGGCTCATGGAACTTTGCGATGTTCTTCCCCTATTCATCGTTATAGCATATATGATAGACTCCAAACATAATACACTCTTGTGCGGTAGCAATGATAGTCCCTCTTTTGGCATTAGATCATCCCTTTAGCATAGAAAAAACCTGATCTGGAACTTCATGAACTGCTCAAGCACCAACCCTTAGGTCTGAATATTTTCCTTTTCCTGACATGCGGTAGATCTAAAATTCTAATGTAAAACTGTGAAACTTGTTCTTCTTCACTTAGTCATTTTTCGGCTTTAGATCTATACTCTGATTGCCCATGTAGGCGATTTATCTTTTAGAAAATAACCTGACATATACCATTAGTCCCCTTATAAACCGCCAATCGCTTTATCCTTTACACTAGCATTAACCTCCGGTTTAACAATTTTTGCATGCTAGAAAACTTTTTGTCCTTTAATCTGCAACGCTTTATGCTTGTCAACCATCACTCTTAAACCGGAACAAACCTTCCTTCAGGTTGTCTAAGAAATGACCAAGACCTTCTACGCTTGTAACTGGGTTCCATCTCGGATTAAGGAAGAAGATCTGAAAGGATGTGTTATCTCTGGCGCTTTACCAAAGCAGAGTGAAATCCACTGGTGAGCCCCTGGTCCGAAAAATCCTCATACACCCAAGGATGGCGAGATAGTTGTGTTTTTTGATCATCTGAGCCGTGGTTTTAAACCTCCTAGGTCAAAATTCTTCCGTGATGTGCTTGCCAGCTTCCAAATCCACCCTCAAGATATTGGACCTAACTCGGTATCTAATATTTGTAATTTTCAAGTGTTTTGCGAGGCTTATCTGCAAGAAGAACCGGCTGTTGAACTGTTCAGGGACTTTTTCTATTTAAACCGCCGCACCGAATTTGTGGATGGGCCCAATACTGAACTTGGCGTTGTTCCAATTCAAAAAAGGAAAGACGTCACCTTCCCTCATGCCAAGCATCATAGTCATCCTAAGGATTGGAACCAGACTTGGTTCTATTGCAAAGATACTTCCCGTGAAGATGAGAATCCTCTGTCGGGTTATCGTCCTCACCGGCTTACCAACACATCCATTTCCCCAAAGGTTGACTGCAAAGGAACGGGCCAAATATGCACCACAACTCGCCAAGCTCAGAGCCTTTGTGGCTAATGGTTTGACAGGAATTGATTTTGTTCGTTGCTGGATATCTTGGAGAATTTTGCCTTTAAGCCCTCATCTCGGTTTAATGTGCGAATATACAGGGGACTCAAAAGATCCTCAACGGCACACTGTCATTTAGTTGACTGACGCTGAAATCACTGAAACTGTTATAAAGATACTGGATGAATCGGTGGCTGTGTGTAGTAAAACAGGGTTAAGTCCCTTCTGCGTTTTGAATAAACCGCCAACTGTAAGAATTGCCTAACTCCTGTTTGTACCTGATATTTTTAACTGTTTCTTATAACCTTTGTCAATCTTTGGCAGGGTGATGATCCGTTCTAGAAGAAGAAACCTCAGGATAAACCGGCAAAGACGCCTCGCCCCAAGACCAAGGTTACTAAAAGACCTGCCAAGAAGAAAACTGCTGAATCGACCGGGCTGAACCTCGACGAGGATCTTGATAATCCGGACTCAGAGGTAGAACTTGATTCTTTTGGTTCATTTTTCATACACCTCATTGACAATGACCCTTATCAGGAGGACCCTGAAGCTAGCCGGGCTGAAGATGTAGAGGTAATTATTATTTCCTCCGGTTCAGATCCTCAGCCAACATAGAAAATCCGTGAAGCAAACCAGAAAGTAAAATTTTCACACCCTCTAGCTTATCTGGATCCCAACTTTCTTTTGAAGAAACAACAGCATGAAGCTCGCCGCACAACCCAGCACATCGGCCATGTAGTTACTTCAACCGGTTTACCAAACACTCCAACCCGGAAACGTCGATCAGAGGTCTCATATATTTCTGATACTTCTTATCCCAAGGCAGGTTATTTCAGGCAACCTCTTAATCCGTCTGATTCAAAATATCAGGGAACACCTCATTCATCATCCGGCAAGTCAACGGCCACACAACTCCCTCCTCTGAAGACTGTTCCTGGGTGAGCACTTTAAACTTAACTCTTGATGCTTTATACTTTTTTGTTATATCTAACCTTTAAGTCTTTTCCTTTCAGAGCCAAATCCAGGCCCAGCAAAAAGGCCAAATTGAATAAGCCAACTGATGATAACCCGGCTGACGATAACCCGGAACAGACTCTGGAACAATTTGAGCCGAATGCTGACGCTATACATGATGATCAACAATCAGAACATCCTGAGACCTTTGCTAAACCGATGGAAGAGGATCCCACCGGCCATGCTACTGATCCGCCAAGCCTGGCCAGAGCTGCAAATGAACCGCCAAGCACAGCCAAAGCAGTTGATGAACCGCCAAATCCATCCAAAGCGGCTGCAGACCAATCGGACGATGTCATTGTCATTGGCATCGGCCACACCTCCCCTGGCAATCCTATCGCTTTATCAAAGCATAGTGCCAAGGAAGAGTTTTCTCCTATGGATAAGGGCAAGTGAAAAATAGATTTATCTAGCTATGCCCACCTCAATGCCCAAGAGATTCATTCCGGCTTCTTGAACCGCCTGTATACCAGCCGCGACTATGAAGCCGATTTAGTAGGCCTGATGAAGGAGCGATATGAGGTAAACACTGTTAACTCTTCATAATTGTTTCTCTTGTTCAATTTCTAATATCAACTCCAGCAGCCCCCAAGGGTCAGTTTATCATATCAACATGAACTGGGACTTTGTAATACTTCAACTTTGCCTACGTAGCCCCCAAGGGCTAGTATATCGTTTCATGATGAACCGGGACTTTAAAGTATGAATCTTGCAATTTTTGCTAGTGTAGTCCCCAGGGATCGTTTTATACCTTTAGGATGAATCGGTACCTTTCTGTCATAAAGCTTCTGAAACGCTTAATAACCATCTTTGTAAACCGATTGATGAAGAAAAATCCATAATTGTCACTTGAGCAAATATACATTAGCCCCCAAGTGTCAAGTGTATAACTTATTATGTGCTTGGGACTTGAAAATCTCAATTGATAAAAGCCATATGCATTAGCCCCCAAGTGCCAAGTGTATAACCTGTTATGTGCTTGGGACTTCAGTATGCACTACTAACTCTTTTCATGTCGCTTGCAGGCCGATCTGAGCCAAAAAGAATCTTAAATCGCCGACCTTCAAGAAAATATTTAGTCTCAGTAGGTAGAAACTTCCAAAGCTAAAGAAGAGCTGACTGGCGCTTTAACATCCATGGAACAACTGAAAGAAGGCTTTAAAAGTGAATGGGCAGGATGGGAAGCTGAAAAAGCAACTCTGCTAAAGCGGGCAGAGGACGTTGAAACAGCTCTTAAACCGGTAGCAGAAGAATTGACTGGCTTGAAGCGGCAAATCAATGCCATGACCACTGCTATGTTTGGTAAGTACCCTTATGATAAACTTCAACATGTATTGTCCCATAAACTGCCGGTTTATCAATATGTTTAATGATGCAAGATCTCGCATTACCCACCTGGGCTCTGATATGCAGAAGAAATTGAAGGCTGCCTATACTCTTATAGAGCAGTTATATACCGGCGCACAACGAATCATTTGCACTACTACTCATAACAAACCGCCCCCAAACCTGATCAAGGAAACCTTAGAAAAACTGTCAATGCTGCCTGCCCGGTTGGACGAGCTGAAAAGATTAGCTGCAACGGCAGGTGCTCTGACTGCGCTAATCCGGGCTAAAGCCTGGATACCAGATCTTGACTCGGCTGACATAGGACGCGGCTATCCCAGCATAAAGGAAGACGGGTCAGAGTTTAATAATGATGATCTTTGAGCTTTCACAAAGGAAATGCGCCCATTAGCGAGTAAATTGGCCGAAGAAACAGATCTTTCTCACTATCAGCCGGTTTATGTTGCTGACAACAAACGACTTGCTGCGCCAACTCATGATGTGGAGGATCTTATCCTGCCAATCCATAAGCATACCTACGCTCTTGATGTTGACCCCTCCAACCTTATAAGCGACAAAGCTGTATTCAAGGCCCTAACTGGAATCGAGTGGACCACCATTGATTTCCAGTCGCTGGGTGGAGAGGAGGAGGGTGAACCGGTGCAGGATGATCCACAACCGTCAAGTCAGCCTGTTGAAGAGTCATGATCCAGAGGCCGGTTTAATCTTATGCATACTGCAATACTTGCTGAAAACAATTATCCTTTTGGGCATGAAAATGCCTTGTAATAGGCTAGTTAAAACACTTGATCTGCTATGCCATCGTGCATATTCACTTTGCATGATACTGTTAATCCGCCGTGATTTATGTAATGTCTGCTTATGATCCTTAGCAGCTTTATTTGACCTGTTTCTGCATATAACTAGTTGAAAGTGTCCTGGGGGTTTATCGCTGGACGGGTTATAATGCCCAACATATAATTCGGGTTTATAACCAGGCTATTTTGAATGACAATCAAATATGAAATATATCATACCTTTGACATTGAATCACATCGTTGGCTAACCAACTTTCTGTAGTAAGGGTGATAACCCAAATCTTGAGTACTAATAACTCCTCCTTGTTTTGCCGGTTTATAGTAAAGCCGTACCGGGTTGCAATAAACACCAGATTATTCGTATATCATACTGGCGACTTGTTAGTCGAAGCCAGACTGGGTCAATCAACACCAGTTTATATCTGATTGTATATTGTCGACTTATAATCGACAGCGAAGCCGGGTCAATAGATACCAGCAATATTTCAATTTGTTTGGCCGACTTATAGTCAACAGCCAGACCGAGTCAATAAACACCAATTTAGTATAAAACCCATCAAAAGAAATATCAAAAAGAGAGATTTTAGAAGAAAATATATAAAAAGGGCAAGGCTTTTCATGGGCTGCCAGGCCACTGAGTTAAACCATTTTACAAAGCCTTTATAAGATGGACCTCACATCAACCAATCGTCATTTTAACTATGACAAGTTCAGGGTCTTTATAAGATTGACTTATCAAACGTTCGACGGCTCTACTAGGATTACCTGGACGGAGTGGCTTACTTAAAAAAAGGCAGAATAACCCGGGGTTTTAGGTGAATACACCTGGCTTCTAAGCTTGGCTTTTATAGCCTATTACAAGGTTATAGACTCTTTGTTCTTGTAGAAGAAAAGAGCCCCCTAGTAATATTTTGAGCTGTGCTCACTGGGTGCCTATGTTTGAGTTGTGCTTTGCAACAAACTCTCTTTGGCTCCTTTTGACCTTGGGTGGCAAGCCCCCAAGTGTTTTTATATGTGGCTTATGAGCCGGATCACTGGGTAATTAGAACTCCGCTTTATAAACAGAAGCCCCCATGTAACCAAAAACCTTTCAAGGAATAACAGCAGAGGTCCCACTTAGGAGGGATACCAGTCTATTATATTGATCATCATAATATATACATTGTCAATAATATGTACATAAGAGGAGCCTATGGCTCAGGTGTAGTAAGGCCAAAGATGAGCTATATTCCACGGCCGGTGGGTCTCCTCCTCCGATTTACCTGAGTCTTTGTGCTCTCGAACATCGATAAGGTAGTATGATCCATTGTGCGGATTCTTGCTGACCATGAAGGGTCCTTCCCAAGGCGGGGATAACTTGTGCATATCAGTCTGACCCTGGATGAGCCGGAGCACCAGATCCCCTTCTTGAAACATTCTGGTTTTAACCCGACAACTGTGATAACGACACAGATCTTGCTGATAAATCGCCGAACGCGCTGCTGCAATATCACGCTCCTCATCTAACAGGTCAAGTGCTTCCTGACGTGTCTTCTCATTGTCGGCTTCAACATAAGCCGCCACATAGGGTGAATCATGATGGATGACACTAGGGAGGACCGCCTCTGCTCCGTAAACCATGAATAAAGGTGTATAACCCGTAGATCTGTTGGGCATGGTATTGATGCTCCATAACATAGAAGGGAACTCCTCCACCCAACAACCCGGCATCCGCTTTAAAGGAACCATAAACCGGGGCTTGATGCCTCTTAGGATCTCTTGATTGGCTTTCTCTGCTTGACCATTAGATTGAGGGTGAGCCACTGATGACACGTCAAGCTGGATGTGCTCACGTTGACAAAATTCTTCCATAGCACCCTTGGATAGATTAGTACCATTATCTCTTATGATGTTGTGTGGAAAACCAAACCAGAAAATCACTTTCTTGATGAATTGAACCGCCGTGGCTGCATCACACTTACTGACTGGCTCTGCCTCCACCCACTTAGTGAACTTATCAACCACCACCAGAAGGTGGGTCTTCTTATCCTTGGACCTCTTAAAGGGCCCAACCATATCCAGCCCCCAAGTTGCAAACGGCCAAGTGATTGGAATCATCCTCAATCCTTGAGACGGAACATGAGCGCCGCGTGCAACCTTCTAACAACCATCACACCTCTTTACCAAGTCCTCAGCATCAGCATGAGCCGTCAACCAATAGAAGCCGTGAAGAAAAGCCTTAGCTACAAAGGATTTTGAACCGGCTTGGTCACCACAATCTCCTTCGTGGATCTCACGCAAAATCTCACAGCCTTCTTCAGGAGACACACAACGCTGAAACGCCCCTATTACACTACAACGATGCAATTCCCCATTGATAATGGTCATTGACTTGGATCGCCGGGTTATCTGCCTAGCCAAAGTTTCATCCTCCGGTAACTCGCCCCGGTTCATATACGCCAAATATGGGACCGTCCAATACGGGATAACACAAAGAGCTGCCACTAACTGAGCCTCCGTGTCAGGAACAACCAAATCCTCCTCCGTAGGTAGCTTAACCGACGGGTTATGCAAAACATCCAGAAAAACATTGGGTGGAACCGGTTTATGTTGGGAACCCAAATGGCTTAAAGCATCTGCCGCTTCATTCTTTCGCCGGTCCACATGGTCAACCTGATAACCCTTGAAGTGACCTGCAACAATATCTACTTCTCGACGATACGCTGCCATGAGTGGGTCCTTGGAATCCCAAGTACCAGATACTTGCTGAGCCACCAGGTCTGAGTCACCAAAGCACTTAACCCGGCTTAGATTCATCTCCTTAGCCATTCGAAGACCATGGAGTAAAGCCTCATATTCAGCTGCATTGTTAGTGCAAGGGAACATTAAACGGAGAACATAACAAAACTTATCACCTCGTGGGGAAGTTAACACGACTCTAGCCCCCGAGCCCTCCAATTGCTTGGACCCATCAAAATGTATAGTCCAATAAGTATGATCCGTCTTTTCTTCCGGTGCCTGTAACTCTGTCCAGTCATTGATAAAATCCACAAGCGCTTGGGACTTGATCGCTGTGGGAGGCATATATTTTAACCCGTGGGGTCCAAGCTCAACAGCCCACTTGGCAACCCGGCTTGTTGCTTCCCAGTTTTGGATGATATCTCCCAAAGGGGCAGAACTGACCATGATGATTGGATGGGCCTGAAAATACTGCTTAAGCTTCCGGCTTGCCATGAAGACTCCATACACCAGTTTTTGCCAATGTGGGTACCTCTATTTGGACTCAATGAGCACCTCACTGATATAATAAACCGGCCGGTTAATCGGACATTCCTTGCCAGCTTCCTTACATTCTACCACAATGGCCACACTGACAGCTCGGGCATTAGCTGCCACATACAACAACAGCGGCTCTTTATCAACCGGAGCAGCAAGAACAGGTGGCTCGGCTAACTGCTTCATCAAATCCTCAAACACCGCATTAGCAGCATCACTCCAGACAAAATTGTCTGTCTTCTTCATCATCTGATATAGAGGGATTGCTTTCTCTCCCAAACGGCTGATAAACCGTCTCAATGCTGCAATACAGCCCGCTAGATGTTGAACATCGTTGATACACGCTGGTTTAGCCAGAGAAGTAATAGCTTTGATCTTTTTCGGATTAGCTTCAATACCCCTGTTAGACACTAGAAAACCCAAGAGCTTGCATGCTCGAACATCAAAAACACACTTGGCCCGATTAAGCATCATCTTATAGACCCGAAGATTATCAAAGGTTTCCTTCAAGCTATCAACGTCACCTCCTTTCTGGACTTCACCACAATATTATCCACATAAGCATGAACATTGCGCCCAATCTGGTCATGAAGACATTTCTGCACACAACGTTGATAAGTCGCCTGGGCACTCTTAAGCCCAAAAGGCATAGATACATAGCAGAAGGCTCCAAAGGGAGTTATAAAACCTGTGTTCTCCTGGTCTTTAACTGCCATTTTGATCTGATGATAACTAGAATAAGCATCCAGATAGCTCAAACACTCACAGCCTGTCGTAGCATCAATGATTTGATCAATATGAGGGAGAGCAAAGGGATCAACTGGACAAGCCTTGTTCAAATCTGTGTAGTCCACACACATCCACCAAGTGTCGTTCTTCTTAAGCACTAGCACCGGGTTAGCTAACCACTCAGGGTGAAAAACCTCCACAATAAACCCTGCTGCCAAAAGTTGGGCTACCTCCTAACCAATAGCCTTACGCCTTTCTTCATTGAAGCGGCGGAGAAACTGCCTGACCGGTTTAAACTTAGGATCAATATTAAGAGTGTGCTCAGTGAGTTCCCTCGGTACACCTGGCATGTCAGAAGGTTTTCATGCAAAGATGTCTCGGTTCTCATGGATGAACTCGATGAGCGTGCTTTCCTATTTCGGATCCAGGTTGGAGCTGATGCTAAACTGCTTGGATAAATCATCGGGAACAAAGTCAACCAGCTTCGTCTCATCAACCGATTTAAACTTTAAAGCCGGATCATGCTCCGTAGTTGGTTTTTTTTCAAATAAGTCATATTTGCTGGATCAACATTGTCCTTGTAGAACTTCAACTCCTCTATTGCACAAACCGACTCAGCATAAGCCGCATCACCTTCTTCACATTCCAAGGCAATCTTACGACTCTCGTGTACCGTAATGGTCCCCTTATGACCCGACATCTTGAGCTGTAGATAAACATATCAGGGCCTTGCCATGAACTTAGCATACGCCGGCCGTCCAAACAGGGCATGATATGGGCTCTTGATTTTCACCACTTCAAAAGTCAATGTCTTTGATCTTGAATCATTATCATCTCCAAAAGCAACTTCCAGAGTTATCTTACCAATTGGATACGCCGATTTACCAGGTACCACACCATGGAAAATAGTGTTCGACGGTTTAAGATTTTCATCTGTCAACCCCATGCGACGGAAGGTTTCATAATAAAGGATATTGATACTGCTCCCTCCATCCATGAGCACCTTGGTGAATTTATATCCTCCAACCCGAGGCGCCACCAACAATGCCAGATGACCCGGATTATCAACCCTGGGTGGATGATCCTCTCGACTCCACAAAATGGGATGTTCAGACCAGCGCAGATAACGGGGCACTGCCGGTTCAACGGAGTTTACTGCCCTTTATGAAGCTTCTGATCACGCTTGCATAAGCTAGTGGTGAAGACATGATACTGCCCACTATTCAACTGCTTCGGATTACTCTGGTAACCCGACTGCTGCTGCTGCTGACTCCCCTGATGATTATAGCCACCCCGGTTGCCCTGACTGCCTTGATTGCCATGTCCGCTTTGGTTGCCTTGAAATCCTGAACCGGAACTGCCTCCACCATAACCCGGCCCATGAGAATCGCCTCCTGAACTGCCGGGCGGTCCATGATCGTATTGTAAAAGATCCGAGTTTTTGAACTCCTGCATAATAAAGCAATCCTTCCAAAGGTGCATGGCTGGTGTCTCTCGTGTCTCGTGTCTTGGGCAGGGCTGGTTTAACAGGCGCTCAAGATTGACACTTGACCCTCCACCCCGCTTGGGCGGTTTACCCTTGCGACGCTGATTGTTATTATGTGTGTTGGTGTTAGCTACAAAATCCAAACTGTTATCTTCTTTGCACCCACCGTTGTTTCCCGGACCCGCTGGGTTATGCTGTTGGCCCTTATTACTGCCACTCTTCTTTCCCTTCCCTGACTTTTCATCATCAGACTCGGGGTCCTTGGTACTATCAGAGTCGGCATACTTAACCAGAGCTGTCATAAGTGTTCCCATGTCATTACAGTGACGTTTGAGCCGTCCTAATTTCAGCTTCAAAGGCATGAACCGGCAATTGCCCTCCAACGTTAAGACTGCTGTATCAGTGTTAATGCAGTCCGATGAATGCAAGATTTCCGAAACCCGGCGCACCGAACGAGTTATTGATTCACATTCTTCTTGGACACAGGCGGCTAAGTCTACAATTGACATGGGTTGCTTACACGTGTCCTTGAAATTCTGGATAAACCGAGCCTTTAACATAGCCCACGACCCGATGGAGTTAGCTAGCAAACTTTCCAGCCAAGTGCGAGTTGTTCCTTCCAACATCATGGTGAAGTATTTAGCATAGACCGCATCATCCACATCCAGCATCTCCATTGCCATCTCATAGCTTTCGATCCATGACTCGGGGTTTAAATCGGCAGTATAATTGGGCACTTTACGGGGCCCTTTGAAATCTTTGGGCAGCTGTACATTACGTAGAGCCGGGATGAGACACGGCACCCCCAAAGAGGTGGAGGTAACTCCTAGCTCCACCGAAGTTGTCGGACGAACTGGAGTAAGCTGACAGGCCGCATACTGCACCGCTAACTCGGCTTCTCGACGCGCTCTGCCCTGATCCACCAAATCCTGAGCATTAGTACCACCACCTGCTGGATTATGCCCTCGAGGCGGGTTGCGGTCCCACACACTACTTGACACGGCCGGTTCATCAAAGTGCCTGTTGTAACTCCAGCTTGAGCGGGGGGTGGAATGAATCCTCTTGCGGCTGTATGAATACGCCTGCTGCTGAGTCAAAGCTGTCTGAAAGAGCTCCCTAGCCCATCACGTCTCAACCGCTACGGGGGACTCACCTTCGACTAGGAGGGCTACCAATCGTGAAGCGGCGGCGACTATGTTATCCAGGTGGTTGGAGGAAATGACCCAGAGGTGTCGACACGCGCTGTGACGGGATATTCTGACGAGGCGGATCCACTGTGTGCGGCTGAACCGGCGCCCCCGTTCCAGGTGCTTCTACCCGGTTTACCACTAGCTAATTGCTGGTTCCTGCTCCTGGCGTGTTAAAGAGGTTCCTTGGCTCTTAAACCGGAGGTAGGTGGGACCGGTACCTTCTCCTCATCACATCATTTGATGCGTTTTGATCCAGCATAAGCCGATAAGCCTGTGCATCCAACTCGGCCCGCTCCGCAGCCATCCTGGTATTCTCGGCTGATAGATCTGCCTTGGCTTGAGCTATCTGATCCATTACTTTCGCAACTTCTGCGTTATGCTGATCCTGATTCGCCGCGTTAACCTCAACCGCCAGCAGTGTTGCCAATGCGTTGAACAAATCGGACAAAACTTGAGCCGGCGGTGGAGCAGGGCCTCGTGCCCCGGCTGCAGTCGCTGCTGCTGAACCAGAGATCATTGCTGTTGCGGTTGAAGAATGCTACGCTGACTGCATACTGGCCATGAAGATTGCAACCTGGCTCGGCGGATCAAGGGGGTCCAGAATACTATTGCCATCAGAACAACTCCCAAATTGGCCATCTTGCAGTTGGTACAATGACTCGGTTTCTTCGGTAGATGACTCGTCATCAGAGTAAATGACGGTTTCACCACCAGATATCGATATATCCTTAGATTCCGCTCCGTGGATGACTCCCACGAAGGCACGCTTCATGGTAGGCTGAACCCGGGCGGATCTCGCATGCTGAGCCGTTTCGACGATGTCGGTGCAGATGTCCGGCTCAGGGCCCGGTTTGCTGATCTTGCCAATGAAGACGTGAATACCGCCAAAGGGGACCCGATATCCATACTCAAGTGAACCGGCCTCGGGGCCCCAGCCTTCATCGTCGATGTAGAGCTTGCCGCGACGACACTTGGTCATCCGGCCCACAATGTATCCATTGAGCACTTCGAAGCTGCCCTCTAAGAACTTGAAACCATCGTGCGATAGCCCTACGGTGGGCGCCAACTATCGTGGGATTGTCACGGCAGATGTCCTAGTGTGAGGACTTAGTCGTGGAGCCATCACAACGTAGTTAGCTTAAAGGGGTTAAAGCAGATAAAGGACGCAAGGAATTATACTGGTTCGGCCCCTTGCGGTGAAGGTAAAGCCAGCTCCAGTTATGATGGGATTGCTAGGGTTTCGATGACCAGGGAGCGAATCCGCTTTGCCTGGCTCTCGAGTTGCTGTTTCTTGTCCTTGAACCGCCGTCGGGTCGTCCCTTTATATACACAGGTTGACGCCTGACAATTTACAGAATCCCGGCCGGCTTATAAACATGTCCAGCTCGGTTTTTACTCTTTCCTATCCTACAACACAAGTTACACACCTTATGGCGGTTTATGTCAATGGGCCCTAATCCGCCTTTGGGCCCTGGGCTTTTAGACCTCTCATATTAATGCGCCATACTCCTTGTCTTCATGGGCTTCAATATGAATAACTCATTACAGGTATAACCCAACCCCTCCTGGGCGGTTTATACTCAGTAGTTATATCTCCAACACGATGCCATCCTCGGGTACCCAACGCTGGCCCAATTCATGGCAGCTACCCATCCTGCCTATAACCTCATGAAGATGCCAGCAAGCAAGGGCGGCCTCACCGTGACCAGAGACACCAAGGAAGCCATGGCGGCCCTCAAGCTCGCCTTCAGGGCCACGACGGCAGCTTGCCCGACCGACAAGGCCGTGTCCAGAACCAGGGGGGCTACGCCGACCAAGAAGAAGCAATTATTCACTCAAGGTCAAGCCAATACGAAGCAGATACCGGTCGACGAGGACGGGGCCTCTGGCGCCACCTTTACCATCGGCGCCGACCTCGCCCCAGATCAAGAAAAGGGGTTGGTGGACTTCTTGCGAGCGAACAAGGAGGTATTCTCCTGGGAGCCTAAGCAGCTAGTTGGGGTCCTGAGAGGAGTGATTGAGCATCATCTGAGGGTGTGCCCCAATGTGCGCCCTGTGAAGTAGAAGGCCAGGCGACAATCCATGGAAAAGCAGTCTTTCACCGTTTAGGAAACCCGGAAGCTGGAGGTAGCAGGTGTCATTCATGAAGTCCGGTACCCAGAGTGGCTGGCAAACCCAGTCGTCGTGCTGAAGAAAGGAGGGAAGGAGCGCATGTGTGTCGACTTCACCAACCTCAACAAGGCTTGCCCTCAAGACCCATTCCCGCTGCCGCGCATCGACCAGATTGTCGACTCCACCACCGAGTGTGATCTGCTATGTTTCCTGGATGCATTCTCAGGCTACCACCAGATCAAGATGGCGGTGGAGGATGTGGAGAAAACGACTTTCTTGACCCCATGCGGGGTATACTGCTACACTTGCATGCCATTTGGACTATTCAACGTAGGAGCGACCTTCCAGCGACTGATGCACATCGCCTTGGGGCAGCAGCTCGGGAGAAACACTGAGGCCTACGTCGACGACATTGTGGTGAACTCTCGGGAGGCAAGAACTTTGATTCAGGACCTGGAGGAAACCTTCGCGAGCCTGCACCAGGTGGACCTGCGGCTCAACCCAGAGAAGTGCGTGTTTGGTGTCCCTTCGGGCAAGTTGCTGGGCTTCCTCGTGTCCCACAGGGGGATCGAGGCCAACCCGGAGAAAGTCAAGGTGATCGAAGACATGAGCCCACCATAAAACCTCAAGGAGATGCAGAAGCTTGCAGAGTGCGTGACTTTGCTGGGGCACTTCATCTCCAAGTTGGGGGAGCGCACCTTACCGTTCTTCAAGCTGATGAAGAAGAAGGGTCCGCTCGAGTGGACCCCCGAGGCCAACCTGTCATTTCAAGACCTCAAGATATGCTTGACCAGCCCGCCGGTGATGGGAGCGCCTCGCCCTCGCGATCCCTTGGTACTCTACCTGTCTGCCACACCCCACTCCGCCAGCGCGGTGCTGGTGGCCCTCAGGGAGGAGCCCGAGGTCAAGGACCCGTCAAGTGGAGTCGCCAAGCCGGATGAGGCATCTCAGCACCAAGGCGATGCTCCTGAGACAGTGGCTGCCCCGGCTAGCCATCAAGCCCCAGAAGCGGGGGACCCGCAGGGAACACATCAGCCCTCGGGAGCCAAAAACTCCGTCAGCTCTCCCGCTCTCGTTGAGCACCTAGTGTACTTTGTCAGCATAGTGCTGAGAGATGCAAGAGCGCGATACCCCATGCATCAGAAGCTCTTGCTCCTGGTGGCCTCGCGTAAGCTGCGCCACTACTTCCAGGGTCACCCCATCAAGGTCGTCTCAGCTTACCCATTGGAGAGAGTGCTTAGGAGCCCCAATGCTGCGGGAAGGGTCGCCGAATGGAACATCGAGCTGCAAGGGTTTGACCTAGAGTTCAGCACAATCAAGGTCATCAAGGTGGGCGCACTTGCCGACTTTGTGGCAGAATGGACAGACACCCCGGAACTTGAAGCAGGCGAGGACCGATCCCTCTTGCCAGGGAGTGAAGCGCCGGATGGTTGGGTCATGTACTTCGATGGCGCGTTCGCGCGCTAGGGCACGGGGGCTGGAGCCGTGCGCATCTCGCCCACTCAGGACAAACTTTACTACACCGTGCAGCTCTGCTTCCAGCGGGGCGAGAAGGTCTCCAACAACATCGTAGAGTACGAGGGTCTCATCGCCGGCCTCAAAGCTGCGGTGGCCCTGGGGGTGAAACGCCTCACCATCAAGGGAGACTCGCAGCTCCTCGTCAACTTCTCCAACAAGGTGTATGAGCCAAAGGATGAACACATGGAGGCATACCTTGCGGAGGTGCGCAAAATGGAGAACCAGTTCCTGGGCCTGGAGCTACAGCATGTGCCTCGTGGCACTAACAAAGAGGCCGACGACATCACCAGAAGAGCATCCAAGCGGCCGCCCCAAGAGCCTGGCGTCTTCAAGGAGCGGCTCTTTAAGCCTTCGGCAGCACCTCCGCCTGCGGAGCCGACGCCATCTCAGGAGGAACTCCCCTAGCTACTAGCCTCGGGAGCCCCCGCCTGCGGCCCGACCTCAGGAGCGCGCCTCCTCTTCGCGCTCGAGCCTCAGGAAGGGTGCTGGACCGAGGAGTTCAGGGCATACCTGATGAAAGGCACATTGCCGGAGAAGGAGGAAGACGCGGAGTGCGTGGCCCGGCAGGCTACGGCGTACTGCATTCAGGACGGTGAGCTATACAGGAAGCGGCCAAATGATGTTTCTCTGTGATGCACTTCCAGGGAATAAGGGAAAGAGTTGCTGGCCGACATACATGGCGGAGACTGCGGGCACCACACGTCGTCGTGCACCCTGGTCGGCAAGGCTTTCCGCAGTGGGTTCTACTGGCCCACGGCACTCAACGACACGGCCGAGCTGGTGAAATCCTGCGAGGCCTGCCAATTCCATGCCAAGCAGATCCACTAGCCGGCTCAGGGCCTCCAGACTATCCCGCTCTCATGGTCGTTCGTGGTCCGGGGGCTGGATATCCTGGGCCCATTCCCTCGAGCACACAGAGGGTACCACTACCTCTACGTCGCCATCGACAAATTCACCAAGTGGGCGAAAGTGGAAGTTGTCCGCACCATCTCAGCCGGGTCAGCTGTCAAGTTCATCAAGGGCCTCGTAAGCTGATTTGGGGTCCCCAATCGCATCATCACCGACAACGGCTCTCAGTTCACTAGCAATCTCTTCAAAACATATTGTGCTAACCTTGGAATGCAGATCTGCTACGCCTCCGTGGCGCAACCCAGGGGCAACTGCCAGGCCGAATGCGCCAACATGGAAGTCCCGAGGGGCCTCAAGACAAGGACCTTCAAGAAGAAGCTCGAGACCTGCAGCAGGGGCTGACACGACGAGCTCCAGTCTGTGTTGTGGTCCATCCGTACCACCACCACCACCAGGCCGACAGGCGAGATACCATTCTTCATCGTCTATGGAGCAGAAGCGGTTCTCCCACACGAGGTAAGCATCGCTCTGTGCCGGTCCTGGCGTTTGACGAATCACAGCAGGACGCCATGCGGGGGATGGACCACGTGCTAGGGGAGGAACGCCGCCGTGAAGCCTCGCTCCGAGCTACGAGGTACCAGCGGGCGCTGCGGTGGTACCACTGCCGCAGCGTCCACTCCAGGATGCTTGAGGTCGGTGATATTGTCCTGAGGCGGGTGCTCTCTAGGGAAGGACTGCATAAGCTCTTGCCCATGTGGGAGGGCCCGTTTCGGGTCGCCCGCATCTCCAGGCCTAGCACCGCGCGCCTGGAGACGCAGGACGGGATCCCCATCCAGAACGTCTGGAACATCCAGCACGTCCGAAGGTTCTACCCATGAAGCAAGGCTCGGTGCCTGTGAAGCAAGGCCCAGTGCCCGTGAAGAATCTCCGCCCGTGACACTCTCACGTAATAATGAGTGGGGCTGTACACGCCCCGGAGTCTCAGGAGTGCCACCCTTGGGCCTCGGGGGCTCCCTCCCTTGTCTTAGTGGCAACACTTAGCTCTGCGCTAGTGAGAAGACAAGAAGACTAGACTAGGTGCCGGACGCGGCTTTTCATTTGCTTTCCGCAGTTGGTTTGCCCCTTTTTTAGTGAGCATTTGCTTTCTGGTGTTCCTTGTTGGCCTGGTTCCATTGCCTTTTTGCCTCCTTCCTGCTCTCAGTTCCTCGTTTTTGACATGTACTCTCCCTCGCATGCCTCGCGAGGGGGCTAGACATGCACTCTCATGAGCGCTTTTGTTTTTCTGTCTTTCGCAAGGCACCCTCGCTCGAGCTCGCAAGCTGGCGCACCGCCCTCAATCCGTGCCCCCGGGTACCGTGATGCGAAGCACTGGGTCATGGTCGGCAGTGCCTACGGCCATGATTCGGAAGAATAAGGATTCGCTAACGTATTTTTGCAGCTCTCAGGTGCATTCCAAGCAGAGGAGGCCTCATTAGGCATTGGGGAACGCGCGTCTCATGAGGTGGAACCTACTTTAGGCGCATCAAGCTAAGTTATTCCTACACACATACATAAAACATGACGCTGCAACACAACACATGAATGATAAACATAGCACATCCACTTAGAAGTCATAATTGTTGCATGCCCCAGCGGGGCCCCATACTTGTCTCTCTCTTAATGCGGGAAGGAAAGGAAGAACGAAAGAAAAGCGACATGTGCTTCCATGGCAGCTCGCGAGGATGGGCCCATGGCACTCTCCTGAGCTCAGCCAGACCCCTCTTCGTGCTTCACCGGAGCGCGGCAACGAGATGACCCGCTACCGCCTTCGAAGCGGGCGCGGCGGCTGGTCGTAGCCGCCACTGCTGGAGCTGTCGCTGGAAGAAGAGTCGTCGTTGCTATATGAGACATGGCCGGCGCCGAGGGAGGGCCCGCCGTCACTCTCGTCACGGCCATCGCCAAGGCCAAGCACCTCGTCGTCGTCGTCGTTGTCCTCAGGGCAGCACCCGGCGCGGCGACCATCTTGCCCAAATACCCTCACGAAGAGGGTTGCGTCGTAGTCGTACTTGAAGTGGAGGACACACCGACTGCCTAGCCCCCACGCGCGCGGGCGAACGTGTGCCAACCGTGGGCCAGGACTGCGTTGCCTGCGACGGAAACCTCGACCACGACCCATGAGGCCCTGCTGCAGCAACCGTCCACCTGCAGCCCCAGATCGCCCGGACCTGCGGATGGCACTTCGCCGACAAAGAACCGCGGGAGCTGAAGCCAGGTGCCAGCCGGGTTCTCCGACCACACGATGAACTCCAGCATCACATCTGCCAAATGGAAGCGCGGCCGAGGAGGCTGCGCAACCACGGCACGCCTCACCTCATCAACGAGACTGCCACGACCTGGGTGGCTGCCACCACGCAAAGAGGCGCCATCGCAGCCACGAGGAGCTGCGGCGGGGGTCACGGTGTGCTGGCTGGGACGGTCGCGCCCCCTCTTGGGCGGCGGTGAGCCGGGCCCCTCCTAGCAAGCCTCCCCCTTCTCCGCAGCCGAAAGCCTCTTCGTAGGTGCCATTGGTGCCGCTGCTGGCAGTGAAGCAAGGAAGAAGAAGGAGCGGGAGAAGCAAAGGAAGAGATGGGTAATAGGGGCTTCGCCCCCCTACCCATTTATAGCCAAGGGGACACCAACCGCTGGCCTCCACGATCTAAGGTAATAATGATCTTTTTCTGCATGCAGCAGGGACTCATCAAGTCGGGCAGTTGCCGAGCCGGCGTGGGGAAGCGGAGACGCCCACGTCCAATCAATCACCACACCGCACTGCGCACACGCCCTTCCACGGCTGGCAGTTGCTCCTCACGACGCCCTCTCGGGTAGATCAGCAGGCCCTTCAGGAGCTCAGGACCTCACGAACTGGCCGGAAACCAGTCCTGACCAAGGTAAATTTCAGCAGTAAACTCGTGGCACGACTCGCGGGCCCATAAAAACACATATTCAGCTTGGCCTAAGAAATAGAGGCAGTAACCTGTTTACATGAGGGGCTCCCCCTCCCAAAATGCTCTCACAACTTTCAGGGCCGTGCCCAAGTTTTCACTTACAGGCTCAGCAATGAGGGAGAATGGGCTCAATCGGACATATCGCTCTTTGCGTCCTTCAGAATGCCCTCAGACGCATCGTTGGCATCATCGTCACCGTCGCTGGCGCCGCCATCCTCATCACCAACATCACCGTCACCATTGTCGGCGTCGCCCGCACCATCGTTGACCACATCGCCTTCGTCCGCAGCGACCACCACCACGTCATCCTCGGAGGTGAAGGCCCTGACTAGAGCGTCCACATTGTCCTCTACCCAGCACGCCAAGTTGTCCCGGATGGCCTCGGGCACAGGGGCAATGGCAGTGTCGAAGTCAAAGTTGGGGTAGGTGTTCTAGAGGTGGCTGAAGACATGGGAGAATGCGCGCTTGAGCAGGCCGCGGCTCCTCTCCTCAACAAGCAAACGAGCCCTCTCGGATCGATTCTCCAGGCGTGTCACCATGTCGGTGAAGAAAAGGAGGTGACTGGCATAGTCGTTCGAGGGGGGATGAGGTGCATTTTCGTCATAGACGGCGCCCAGCACCACGTTGGCTGTGACCATGAGGTTTTGGAGCATGGGGGCATGCTCGCGCTCCAGCGTCCGTCACCGGAGCGCTTCCTCCCTGCCCTGCTACGCAGAGGATTTAGCGCCGGTGACCCGCTGCTGAAGGGAAAACAACTCGGCACGTGCGGAAGCCAGCTCGGCTTGCACCGAAGACAGGGCAGCCGTGGCAGCTTTCTCGCGACGTTCGGCCTCATGCAACCTTGACCTGAGGGCTTTAGTCCTGCCCACAGCCTCGGCTTCCACAAGCTTCAACTTCAGGTCATACCTGCCCACAAGATCCGCGCGAGCCTCGGCCGCTCGGCGGTCGACTTCCTCCTGAGCCTTGGCCTCGCATGCGCCGACCGCATCCTCAACTTGGGAAACCTGGCGCTCCCTCTGCTCCAACCGCTCGAGCTCAAGGCTGCGCTCCGTGGCTTCCAGCGCCAGCGCTTCCTCGCGCCTCAGGATCTCTTCCTCCTCAGCAGGCATCCCCTTCATCGACGCTAGGGCAGCCTTGCGCGCCTCCACTTGCTGCTCCTCGGAGGCACTCCAGGCTTGGAACTCCCACGCGCGTTTCTCTATGATCTCGCAACATCGATCAGCTTCCCGGGCTTCTTCCAAGGCTCGGGCGCAAGCTTCGTGCGAGGTTGCAAGAGACGCCTCGGCCTTCGCGTTATCAAGCTCACATTGGTGGCGCCCGAGGTTGATGACCACCTTCAGTTTATGTCACTCTTCCACCAACCGAAGACCCTCGGCCTCGAGGCACGTGTCTACATCCGCGAGCTCCCCGCCAAGCTGGCTCATAGCACCCATCGCCTCCCGGAAGAGCTCATGGCGGACGACACTCTGTTCGTGCACAGTTTTGAGTGTGCAGCCGACCCCGTCCTCCACAGCAGGGGTCGTCGACGGGGCCCGAAGTGGGTCGCCGCCTTCCTGCAGGGGGGGAGGGGCTGGCACCCCTCCGGACGCTGACTAAGCTTCGGCAAGAGCCCGGTTAGGATGAGGCTCGCTGCTCGAAGAAGGAACCAAGACCGAAGCCATCCGGGCGCTGTCTATAACCAGAGGAGGATTCCTTGGCACGCTCGTCACACCCCCGACGAGGCCACAAAGGAGAGACGGCAGGAGCGCGGGCTCAAGGCGCCAAGCTAGCGCGTCTGCCTCTCCAACCGACCTCGCAACGGGGGCAGTATGTTGGCATGGGACGCTCAAGGCCAGCGGGAGATCCAAGGGAGGAGGAGTTTGCTTCCCAGGGGGCTTCATGGCCTTAGTAGATGGGATCCTGAAGAACCACCTTCAGGAAAGGAAGCAGCACTCAAGGAATTACAAAGATAAGGTACTTACTCATCTATGGCGATGTACTTCCTCTGTTTCAACGGCTCGAAAGCGCCACTGCCGCAACTTGGGGACCCCTTCCTCTTGTGGAGCGCATCGAAGTATACACTGAGCCGGCCGAAGCATTGGGCATGACGATCGGCGCAGGGTGCGGCTGGTGAAGTGCCCAAGGGGGCGACTTCAGGAGCAGCAAACTAGGGAGAGCCATCAAGTACCGCCTCGTTACAGCCTCCAGAGGCCTCAGGAGCTTCGGCCTCGGGAGCGGAGGGTTGCGTCGCCCCTTCAACTGCTTCCTCAGTGCGAGAGTTGTGGGCTCTCAAAGTTGACGCCTTAGGAGCTACGGGCAGCTCCAACACCGTGCCGCCCACGCCTCCAGCTTTCGGTGATGCTTGCCCCCCTGCGTCCACTCTTGGGGCAAGTTCGACGCCGGCGGCAAGGATGGGAAGCATGGTGATGGGGTTCTCATGGGACCCCTCAAGGCCGACCGGACGCATCCCCCATTCACCAAAGGGGGGCATCTGCCCCGCGAACTCCACCCTGTTTGAGCAGCAGTACAAGAGACAGCCCACCGATGGCATATCGGCTGGCGAGGGGTTGCCCGCCAGGACCTCGAGCACTGTTCTTCGTGCCTCAAGCGGAAGCTCTGACTCCTGGAGCATCATGCAATCTGGGCTGGCAGATAAGGCCCACATCGGCTGGGAATGGCGCTGGAGTTGGGAGACATGGCATTGGAGGAACTCCTTCATCACCATGGGTGCCGTCAAGCCAAGGTCTTTCAACCTCCTCAGCCGGAGCTAGATGAAGGCAAGGCGGGGGCTCGTAAGCTTCTCGTGAGCCCAGCCGGAGCTAGGAACGGCGGGTGTCAGATTTCGGGTTCCAGCAGACCCTTGAGGTTCGAACACTAGGGTGCGCATGGAGATTTCGCCTTCTACCTACCTGCACCCCTCCGCCTCGCTAAGATCTAAGCTATGGAAAGAACAGAATAAGGGACACAGGGTTTATACTGGTTCGGGCCACCGTTGTGGTGTAATACCCTACTCTAGTGTGTGGTGTAGTGGATTGCCTCTTGGGCTGATGATGATGAGCAATACAAGGAAGAACATCCTCGCGAGGGTCTGTTCTTGGCTGAGGGGATGAACTGCTAGGAGGAGTTCAGTCACCCTTCTCTCTCTCTCTCTTCTCGATTCTCTCTTCGATTTTGATCCTCTCTTCGATTTCGATCCCTCTACCCTGTGGGTGGCTAGTCCTATTTATAGGCAAAGGCCCTGTGCCTGTTCCCAAATATTGAGCGGGAAGGGCGCCAATAATTGGCCATTTTGAAGGGGAACATCTGGTACACTTATCCTGACTAAAGTTGGTCCTCGCCTGCCAAAGGCTCTAGTGGTGACACTGGCTTGGGCTCCACAATGACTTCCTTCCTGCCGTTGGGCCGATCTTTGTCTCGTTGCACCGAAACGGGTGCCTTTGCTTGATGCTCTCGCCTGCGCTTGCTCCCTTTGCACCAAAGAGGAGAGGAGGACACTGCACGGGCTGGCGCCCGCCTGGCAGCCTTGGTCGTCATGGCTTGCGTCACGGGCACCTCGTGAGGCACCCCGCCTTGATCTCTCCGCCTCCTCACGAGCCAGCCTGACGAGGTCGTGCCTGAGGAAGCTCCGTGTCATCCGCCCCGCGAGGCTTGGCCCCTCGCGAGGGTCTTGGGTCTGTGTTGATGAAGATGGGCCGTGCTGGGCCCCCTTTGAGCCACGCCGCAGGCCGCAGGCAGGCAAGTCTGGGGACCCCTGTTCCCAGAACGCCGACAGTAGCCCCGGGCCCAAGGCGCGCCCGGACTTGGCCGTGCAGGGAGGCAAAAGGGCAAGGGCGAAGCGCTGCGGGCCCTAACAGCCTGCGGCCTTGGGCGCTGCGTGGCGGTTGATTGGGCGTGGGTGGCACTATTCCCCCACGCCCCCTTATTTTGCGCCATGCTAGGCGTACTCGTAGTCGTACACAGCCGCTCCCTGTTCTGTTGGTCGAGCGCCCTCTGTCCTTCCTCCGCTCGAACTCCAGCTTCTGTTTTCAACCCAATCTCGAACCTCCCCCCTTCCCATCACCATGGCTCCGACGAAGAAGGGAAGAGGGAAGAAATCCATGCCTCCGCCTTGCTCGCCGCCGTTGGCGGCCCCCACCGAGGGCTTGGGCAAGGTCAGCTCGGCTCTGGCCACTATCTTCAACGAATGCGGGAGGACGACGGCCTGGCCCGCGTCTCACTTCTCCATCGACAGGATAGTCACCGAGGTCCAGTATTTCGCCGATGCCCTGTGGGCGGGTCTGGTTCCCCCCTTTTCTGATTTCTTCAATGCTGTGCTTTCCCACTATCAGATCCACATGATGCATCTGGGCCCTTGTCGGATTTCGGGTTCCGGCAGACCCTTGAGGTTCGAACACTGGTGTGCGCGCGGAGATTTCCCCTTCTACCTACCTGCACCCCTCCACTTTTCTAAAATCTAAGCTATGGAAAGAACAACACAAGAGACACATGGTTTATACTGGTTCGGGCCACCGTTGTGGTGTAATACCCTACTCCAGTGTGGGGTGTGGTGGATTGCCTCTTGGGCTGATGATGATGAACAATACAAGGAAGAACAGATTCGCGAGGGTCTGTTCTTGGCTGGGGCGATGAACTGCTGGGAGGAGTTCAGTCACCCTTCTCTCTCTCTGATTTCGATCCGATCCCCCTACCCTGTGGGTGGCTGGTCCTATTTATATGCAAAAGGCCCTGGGCCTCTTCCCAAATATTGAGCGGGAAGGGCGCCAACAATTGGCTATTTTGAAGGGGAACATCTGGTACACTTATCCTGACTAAAGTTGGCCCTCGCCTGCACAAAGCTCTGGTGGTGACGCCGTCTTGGGCTCCACGATGACCTCCATCTTGCAGTCCTCCTGGTCTTAGTCTTGTTGCACCGAAATGGCAACCTTTGCGTGATGCCTCGGTACTCCGCGGCTGCGCTTGGCCCCTTTGCACCGAAGGGGAAAGGAGGACACTGCGTGGGCTGGCGCCCGCCTGGCACCCTTGGTCGTCATGGCTTGCGTCATGGGCACCTCGTGAGGTACCCCGCCTTGATCTCTCCGCCTCCTCGCGAGCCAGCCTGGTGAGGCCGTGCCTGAGGAAGCTCCGCGTCGTCCGCCCCGCGAGGCTTGGCCCCTCGCGAGGGTCTTGGGTCTGTGCTGATGAAGATGGGCCGTGCTGGGCCCCCCTTTGAGCCATGCCGCAAGCCGCAGGCAGGCAAGTCTGGGGACCCCCGTTCCCAGAACGCCGACAGTAGCCCCCGGGCCCAAGGCGCGCCCGGACTTGGCCGTGCAGGGAGGCGGAAGGGCCAGAGCGAAGCGCCGCAGGCCCTAACAGCCTGCGGCCTTGGGCGCCGCGTGGCGGTCGATTGGACATGGGCGGCACTGTTCCCCCACGCCCCCCTTATTTTGCGCCATGCTAGGCGGACTCATAGTCGTACACAGCCGCTCCTCTTTCTATTGCTCGAGCGCCCTCTGTCCTTCCTCCGCTCGAACTCTAGCTTCTGTTTTCAACCCAATCTCGAACCTTCCCCCCCTTCCCATCGCCATGGCTCCGACGAAGAAGGGAAGAGGGAAGAAACCCGTGCCTCCGCCTTGCCCGCCGCCGTTGGCGGCCCTCGCCGAGGGCTTGGGTAAGGTCAGCTCGGCTCTGGCCACTATCTTCAATGAATGCGGGAGGACGACGGCCTGGCCCGCGTCCCACTTCTCCATCGACAGGATAGTCACTGAGGTCCTGTAATTTGCCGACGCCCTGTCGGCGGGTCTGGTTCCTCCCTTTTCTGATTTCTTCAATGCCCTGCTTTCCCACTATCAAATCCACATGATGCATCTGGGTCCTGAATCCATCACCCTCCTTTCGGTCTTCGCCCTTGTTTGCGAGGCTATGATGCGCATCCTTCCTTCGGTTGCCTTGCTATGCCACTTCTTCTCGCTGCGCCTTGTCGACCCTACCCAATGCTGGGCATGCGTGAGCTTCGTTGCTGCGTCTGAGACTGCGGCCTCTGGGATTGACTTCAAGCTCCCTCTGCCCGCGGCTGGGTTCCGCAAGCGGTGGCTGTATGTGGATGCAGGGGTGCTCAGCCCCCTGCTATCGGAGCCAACTTCGCCTGCTGTCCCCAATTCGGGCTGGGGCCAGGAGACGCTTGAGAGCCCCTGGCTCGTCTTCGTCTGGCACCGCTTCGCATTCTTGAGGTCGCTTGGCGTGACAGCGCCCAAGGTGGTGAAGGAGTTCCTTCTACGCCGCGTTGCTCCTCTCCAACGCCACTCCCGCCGGATGTGGGCCTTCAGCGGGCACGATGATCGTATGAGGCTCCAGGAAGAGGACCTGACGCCTGAAGTGCTGAGGACAACGCTCTTGACCCTGACTGGGGACCCCAACCCTGGCAGCATCTAGCACGGAGGGGCCTTGCTGTACCTCTACCAGAGCAGGGGCGATTTTGTGAATCAGATGCCTATCTTTGATGAGTGGGGGCCGCGCCCCGCCGGCCTCCAGGGGCCTCGCGATAACCCAGTGATGGTGACTGCTCTTCTAGTCGGCCAAGGCGACTCTTCCTCAAATGGCGGAGCAGGGAGGCATGAGGCGCCAGAGGCCGAGGGGGCTCCCGGCGGGGTGACAGCACCGGGCGATGCTCATGAGGGAGCAGCTCTTGGGGCCCGTGCCGCTGAGGGTGACAAGCAGCTGCCCTCAGCGCCTGCGACTGAGGCCCCTGAGGCTCCAGCTGCTTCTCTTGGTGAGGCGATTGGCAGCGCGCATCAGGCAGGCACCCCTGACGCAGATCACCTTGATGCTCCATCTTCGTCGCGGGTTGATCCCTGCGCTCAACTCTTGGGCCGCTTCTGCGTGGACTTTGAGGCCCTCCGGAAGAGAAGGGAGGCCCTGGGCGACAATTACCCTTGTCTCCTGCTGAAGCGTAGGAAGTACTTCGCCACTGATGAGTAAGCCTTATCCTTTCCCGGCTCCCGATCCTGTTGTTGCTTTTACTGATCCTTGCTCTGCAGGCCCCTTCCAGCCGAGCTCGCGGAGACGGCTGAGGTGCCATCCCCTTGGCTTCGCCCCCTCCACCGTCCTCAAGCGCTCCGAGCAGCAGATCCCTTGTGGTGAGGGCGATCGGAGAGGCGAACCGTCCTGAGGCGCAACATGGCCCTGCTCACCTCGCGATCCTCCTTCGCGGGCCTTCTCGTGGCATAGCCAGCCTGCCGTGGGCTTCTCGCCTGGTCATGGACTACAATTGGCTGAGGCGCTCCCTGCGCTCTTCATCTGGGGGCGGGCTGGCTTTAGGCCGGGCTTCTGGCAGGGCGTGCCTGGCCGTCGCGAGGGTGCCAGCCCCTAGCCCCCTGCCCGGAGGGGGAGTGCTGATTCGTGGCCCCCGGCGCTTGCTTGGGGCAGATGATGGTGTGGAAGACGTGCCCGAGCGTGCCCGGGAGCATCGCGCTCTCCGCCAAGGATTCCTTCGAAGGGCGGCTAACACGGTGAGCCTGCTTGGTGAGGAGCTTGCTAATGAAGATGCGTGCCTTGAGACCGAGGGCCTGCGCCTGGCTGCAGAGAGGCGCGAGCTGGAGGGCGCCATCGCCCTTGCGCGCCGTCAGCGCGATCTTGACGATGCAGAGGCCAAGGCGTCGCTGGTGGCCTCTCGGGAGGCCCGATCTTGGGCCACTGAGGAGGCCCGGGAAGCCGACCGGCGGCGAAAGGCGGTGGAGGAGCGGGCTCGGGAGCTCCTGGCTTGGTGCCACTCACTGGAGGAGCAGGTGGAGCTGCGCGAGGCAGCCCTCGCGTCGATGAAGGTGGCCTCTGGCGACTCAGCAGAGCTCCAGAAGCGTGAGGAGGCGCTGACGCTGGAAGCCGCCGAACATACCCGCGATTACGAGCGTCTGGCGACGAGGGATCGCTTGGTGACGCAGGCGGGGGATGATGTCGCTGCACAGGAAGCCCGTGTCCTGGAGGAGGTCGGACGTCGGGTGGCGATGGCATGTTTGAACCTCGAGCACGAGTTCGAGGAGAAGCTGGGGTTGATCCAGGCTGAGGCTGAAGGCAGGACTGCTGCCTTGAGGGCCAAGATGGAGGAGCCGACACGGTGGGCCGATGCTGTCCGGGCCGCCCTTGAGGTGGCGCAAGGTGAGTTAACCACCTCCCAGGCCGAGGTGCTCCTTCTTCACCAGCGGGTGGAGGAGGCTGAGGTTGCCGCGCGCCAGAATGCGGACGAGATACGTCAGCGGCGGATCCTGGAGCATGAGCACGGCCCCATGCTCACCACGCTCCGGGAGAGAGCCAACACAGCCTTGGGCAACATCTTCGAGGCGGCTGTTGGCGAGCCGCACGCAGTCAACTACGCCGGCAATCTCCAGTTCTTCACCGACGTGGTGACGCAGCTGGAGGCACGGTCGGTCAGGGCTGACAGGTTGGTGTAGGAGAGGAGCCGCGACCTGCTCAGGCGCGCCTTTTCTCGCCTCTTCAGCCATCTCCGAAACATGGATCCCCACTTCAATTTTGACGCCGCCATCTCCCTAGTCCCCCAGGCAGTCCAAGACGACCTGGCGCACTGGGTGGAAGACAATGTGGATACTCTTATCAGGGCCTTCGCTTCAGACAACGATGGCGTGATCATGGCTGCCGATGAGGGCGGTGTGGTGAACGGCCCTGACGCCGCTGGCGGCGACGCGGACAGCGATGGCGAGTTCAGCGACGCCAGCAACGGCTCGGGTGGTGCTCCTAAGGACGCATTGGGGGATTTATCCGACTGATTGTGCATCGTTCCTGCTTCCTTACCCTGCATGAATAGAACTCAGGTTTTGGCCTGATGGCTGTGAGAGCATTTTGGAGGGGGAGCCCCTCATGTAAAACTTGTGTTCATCGTATTGGTAGACGCTACATTGCCCATGCGCCCCCGCCAAGTGGTTGGCTTAAGCGACACGCTGGTCGGCTAGTTTACCTTTGTCCTGTGCTGGCCCTGAGGTAGCCTGTGGGAGGCTGTGGTGTCCCGAGTGTTCCTTGATTGAATCCGTAGGACCTGCAGTAAAACACCCTCTTGAGAGGACGCGGCGGCGGCAGTCTGGGCTGCGCGCAAGCTAGGCCTGACCCAGCTCGCGAGGGGCTCATGAGGGGACGCAGCTGAGGCGAAGTTGTAACCAAAACGCGAGAAATTGCTCGAACAAGACTAAGCACCCCTTCCCCGGACACACGCAAATCTCAAATTCGAATCCAACTTGCATCCAGCGGGGGAAAGCGACAACCAAAGGGAAAAGCAACGAAAGCAGACAAAAGGCCGCGTCCGGCACCTAATCTAGTCTTGGACGTCTTCTCACCAGCGCGGAGCTAAGTGCTGCCACTGGGCATGGGAGGGAGCCCCAGGGCCTGAGGCCGGCACCCCTGAGACTCCGGGGCGTGTAGAGCCCCACTCATTATTACGTGAGAGTGTCACGGGGTGGCGAGCTTCAGAGGCACTGGGCCTTCTTCACAGGTACCGGCCTTGCTTCATATCGCTAGACGAGGGCCCCGCCTTGCACCACACTCTAGTGCCATCAACGACGACCAGAAACCAGGACATCGCCGATGGGGTAGAGCGGTCGCCAGCGGTTCCCCCGACGACCACGAGTCCTCCGCCAGGGGCAGGCCCTGAGGCACCTCCCCAGCAGAGGGCCTACCTCCTGAGAACACCTTGCTCCAAACGCCGCGGTGGTGATGTCAGATCTCGGCCCCTCTCCTGCAGCCCCCTGTGCCCTCCTTCCGAGGGGTAGGAGACAGTGGGAGGGGGGCAGCTGCTTGTTGTGGTGACCTGCACCTCCTGCGATCCATGATTAGCGTATGCCTGCCCCTGAGGAATTAGTGGTACCCGATAATCGTTGCCTCCAGCGTGGCCAGTGGGACCATCCCGAGGCTCCTGGAAAGGCTCAGCTTCTGGCGCCTCGTCCCCCCAGCTTGGGCTGAGGAGCGAGCCTTGTTCGCCCTCGTGAGGGTGTCCTTGGTCCATCATGAGGGGCACGTATTCTTCTGGCGCCGTCATCCCGAAGGCCATGCCATAATGCTCCGCGTGCCACGCGGTCCTGCCTGCCGCACCCACCGTGGGGTGGCAGCGCGGCTGTCCACTAGGGCCGCGGGTCGCGTCGAGTCCTTCTTCGCGGACCGGGAGTGGGGGCAGCGCCGCCACCAGTTCGGTGCTGACAGCTTCGCTGGCATTGGAGTAGCCTTGGAGCCCACGGGTGCGCGTGGAGCCCCGGCGCGGGCCGCCCTGGGCTTGAGATGGGAGCTGGGTGCAGAAGGGGTGAGCCCCCGAGGCGGCGAAGCCCAGGAGCTCTGCCACCCGCTCCAGCAGCACGTCGCGGCCGCCCTCCAGCAGCCTGCACCGCAGCAGCTCCCGGGCCACCGTGAGCGCGACCCTCGAGTTCGCCTGCTCCCGGCGGGTGTACGGTGTCGTGGTCGCGGCGTGATTGGAGGCCCTTGCTGCCGACCGCGCCTGCCACGGTGTGAGAGCTGTCGAAGCCTGTCCGCGTCGCCCGCGGCCCGCAGCGCCCTGTGGACCGCGAGCTGCCTGGGGCACGGGGTTGCCCGAGGCGAGCGGCTCTGCGCGGGCGGGCCACGCCGCCCATGGATCTAGGTTGCCCGCCTGGTCGCCGGACATGGTTATGACGACGCGACGGGACACGAAGCGGTAGAAGGTGGATTCCGGCGCACCCCTACCTGGCGCGCCAAATGTCGGATTTCGGGTTCCGGCAGACCCTTGAGGTTTGAACACTTCGGTGCACGTGGAGATTTCGCCTTCTACCTACCTGCACCCCTCCGCTTCGCTAAGATCTAAGCTATGGAAACAACAACACAATAGACACAGGGTTTATACTTGTTCAGGCCACCGTTGTGGTGTAATACCCTACTCCAGTGTGGGGTGTGGTGGATTGCCTCTTGGGCTGATGATGATGAACAATACAAGGAAGAACAGCCTCGCGAGGGTCTGTTCTTGGCTGGGGCGATGAACTGCTGGGAGGAGTTCAGTCACCCTTCTCTCTCTCCGATTTCGATCCGATCCCCCCTACCCTGTGGATGGCTGGTCCTATTTATATGCAAAAGGCCCTGGGCCTCTTCCCAAATATTGAGCGGGAAGGGCGCCAACAATTGGCCATTTTGAAGGGGAACATCTGGTACACTTATCCTGACTAAAGTTGGTCCTCGCCTGCACAAAGCTCTGGTGGTGACGCCGTCTTGGGCTCCACGATGACCTCCATCTTGCAGTCCTCCTGGTCTTGGTCTTGTTGCACCGAAATGGCAACCTTTGCCTGATGCCTTGGTACTCCGCGGCTGCGCTTGCCCCCTTTGCACCAAAGGGGAAAGGAGGACACTGCGCGGGCTGGTGCCCGCCTGGCGCCCTTGGTCGTCATGGCTTGCGTCACGGGCACCTCGTGAGGTACCCCGCCTTGATCTCTCCGCCTCCCCGTGAGCCAGCCTGGTGAGGCCGTGCCTGAGGAAGCTCCACGTCGTCCGCCCCGTGAGGCTTGGCCCCTCGCGAGGGTCTTGGGTCTGTGTTGATGAAGATGGGCCGTGCTGGGCCCCCCTTTGAGCCACGCCGCAGGCCGCAGGCAGGCAAGTATGGGGACCCCCGTTCCTAGAACGCCGACAGTAGCCCCCGGGCCCAAGGCGCGCCCGGACTTGGCCATGCAGGGAGGCGGAAGGGCAAGAGCAAAGCGCCGCGGGCCCTAACAGCCTGCGGCCTTGGGCGCCGCGTGGCGGTTGATTGGACGTGGGTGGCACTGTTCCCCCACGCCCCCCTTATTTTGCGCCATGCTAGGCGGACTCGTAGTCGTACATAGCCGCTCCCCTTTCTGTTGCTCGAGCGCCCTCTGTCCTTCCTTCGCTTGAACTCCAGCTTCTGTTTTCAACCCAATCTCGAACCTTCCCCCCTTTCCATCGCCATGGCTCCGACGAAGAAGGGAAGAGGGAAGAAACCCGTGCCTCCTCCTTGCCCGCCGCTGTTGGCGGCCCCCGCCAAGGGCTTGGGCAAGGTCAGCTCGGCTCTGGCCACTATCTTCAATGAATGCGGGAGGACGACGGCCTGGCCCACGTCCCACTTCTCCATCGATGGGATAGTCACCGAGGTCCCGTATATTGCCGACGCCCTGTGGGCGGGTCTGGTTCCTCCCTTTTCTGATTTCTTCAATGCCCTACTTTCCCACTATCAGATCCACATGATGCATCTGGGTCCTGAATCCATCACCCTCCTTTCGGTCTTCGCCATTGTTTGCGAGGCTATGATGGGCATCCTTCCTTCGGTTGCATTGCTGCGCCACTTCTTCTCGCTGCGCCTTGTCGACCCTACCCAATGCTGGGCATGCGTGAGCTTTGTTGCCGCGTTTGAGACAGCAACCTCTGGGATTGACTTCAAGCTCCCTCTACCCACGGCTGGGTTCCGTGAGCGGTAGCTATATGTGGATGTAGGGGTGCCCAGCCCCCTGCTATCGGAGCCAATTTCGCCTGCTATCCCCAATTCGGGCTGGGTCCAGGAGACGCTTGAGAGCCCCTGGCTCGTCTTCGTCTGGCACCGCTTCGCGTTCTTGAGGTCGCTTGGCGTGATAGCGCCCAAGGTGGTGAAGGAGTTCCTTCTACGCCGTGTTGCTCCTCTCCAACGTCACTCCCGCCGGATGTGGGCCTTCAGCGGGCACGATGATCGTATGAGGCTCCAGGAAGAGGACCTGACGCCTGAAGTGCTGAGGACAGCGCTCTTGACCCTGACTGGGGAACCCAACCCTGGCAGCATCCAGCAGGGAGGGGCCTTGCTGTACCTCTGCCAGAGCAGGGGTGATTTTGTGAATCAGATGCCTATCTTTGATGAGTGGGGGCCGCACCCCGCCGGCCTCCAGGGGCCTCGCGAGAACCCAGTGATGGTGACTGCCCTTCCAGTCGGCCAAGGCGACTCTTCCTCAAGTGGCGGAGCAGGGAGGCATGAGGCGCCAGAGGCCGAGGGGGCTCCCGGCGGGGTGACAGCGCCGGGCGATGCTCATGAGGGGGCAGCTCTTGGGGCCCGTGCCGCTGAGGGTGGCAAGCAGCTGCCCTTAGCGCCTGCGACTAAGGCCCCTGAGGCTCCAGCCGCTTCTCTTGGCGAGGCGATTGGCAGCGCGCATCAGGCAGGCGCCCCTGACGTGGATCGCCTTGACGCTCCATCTTCGTCGTAGCTTGATCCCTGCGCTCAACTCTTGGGCCGCTTCCGCATGGACTTTGAGGCCCTCCGGAAGAGAAGGGAGGCCCTGGGCGACGATTACCCTTGTCGCCTGCTGAAGCGTAGGAAGTACTTCGCCACTGATGAGTAAGCCTTCTCCTTTCCCAGCTCCCGATCCTTCTGTTGCTTTTACTGATCCTTGCTCCGCAGGCCCCTTCCAGCCGAGCTCACGGAGATGGCTGAGGTGCCGCCCCCTTGGCTTCGCCCCCTCCACCGTCGTCAAGTGCTCCGAGCAGTAGAGCCCTTGTGGTGAGGTCGATCGGAGAGGCGAACCGTCCCGAGGCGCATCGTGGCCCTGCGCACCTCACGATCCTCCTTCGCGGGCCTTCTCGTGGCATAGCCAGCCTGCCGTGGGCTTCTCGCCAAGTCGTGGACTGCGATTGGCTGAGGCGCTCCCTACGCTCTTCATCTGGGGACACGCTGGCAGCGGGCCGGGCTTCTGGCGTGGCGTGCCCGGCCGTCGCGAGAGTGCCAGCCCCCAGCCCCCTGCCCGGAGGGGGAGTGCTGATTCGTGGCCCCCGACGCTTGCTTGGGGCAGATGATGGTGTGGAAGACATGCTCGTGCACGCTCGGGAGCCTCGCGCTCTTCGCCAAGGATTCCTTCGAAGGGCGGCTGACGCGGTGAGCCTGCTTGGTGAGGAGCTTGCTGATGAAGACGCGCGCCTTGAGGCCGAGGGCCTGCGCCTGGCTGCAGAGAGGCGCGAGCTGGAGGGTGCCATCGCTCTTGCGCATCGTCAGCGCGATCTTGACGACACAGAGGCCAAGGCGTCACTGGTGGCCTCTCGGGAGGCCCGATCTTGGTCAGCTGAGGAGGCCCAGGAAGCTGACCGGCGGCGAGAGGCGGCGGAGGAGCGGGCTCGGGAGCTCCTGGCCTGGTGCCACTCACTGGAGGAGCAAGTGGAGCTGCGCGAGGCAGCCCTCGCATCGATGAAGGTGGCCTCTAGCGACCCAGCAGAGCTCCAGAAGCGTGAGGAGGCGCTGACGCTGGAAGCCGCCGAACGTACCCGCGAGTACGAGCGTCTAGAGACGAGGGAGCGCTTGGTGACGTAGGCGGAGGATGATGTCGCTGCACGGGAAGCCCGTGTCCTGGAGGAGGTCGGACGTTGGGTGGCGATGGCACGCTTGAACCTCGAGCACGAGTTCGAGGAGAGGCTGGGGTTGTTCCGGGACAAGGCTAAAGGTAGGACTGCTGCCTTGAGGGCCAAGCTGGAGGAAGTGACCCGGCGGGCCGATGCTTTTCGGGCCGCCCTTGAGGTAGCGCAAGGGGAGTCAACCACCTCCCAGGCCGAGGTGCTCCTTCTTCGCCAGCGGGTGGAGAAGGCTGAGGTCGCCGCACGCCAGAATGCGGACGAGATACATCAGCGGCGGATCCTGGAGCATGAGCACGGCCCCATGCTCACCATGCTCTGGGAGAGAGCCAACACAACCTTGGGCAACATCTGCGAGGCGGCTGTTGGCGAGCCGCACGCAGTCAACTACGCCGGCAACCTTCAGTTCTTCACCGACGCGGTGACGCAGCTGGAGGCACGATCGGTCAGGGCTGACAGGTTGGTGGAGGAGAGGAGTCGCGCCTTGCTCGAGCGCGCCTTTTCTCGCGTCTTCAGCCATCTCCGGAACATGGATTCCCACTTCGATTTCGACGCCGCCATTGCCCCAGTCCCCCAGGCCGTCTGAGACGACCTGGCGCACTGGGTGGAAGACAATGTGGATGCTCTTGTCAGGGCCTTCGCTTCAGACAACGACAGCGTGATCGTGGCTGCCGACGAGGGCTGTGCGGTGAACGGCCCTGCCGCCGCTGGCGGCGACGCAGACAGCGATGGTGAGTCCAGCGACGCCAGGAATGGTTCGGGTGGTCCTCATGTAATTGTGCATCGTTCCTGCTTCCTTACCCTGCATGAATAGAACTCAGGTTTTGGCCTGATGGCTGTGAGAGCATTTTGGAGGGGGAGCCCCTCATGTAAAACTTGTGTTCATCGTATTAGTAGACGTTACATTGCCCATGCGCCCACGCCAAGTTGTTGTCTTAAGCGACGCGCTGGTCGGCTAGTTTACCTTTGTCCCATGCGGGCCCTGAGGTAGCCTGTGGGAGGCTGTGGTGTCCCGAGTGTTCCCTGATCGAATCCGTAGGATCTGCAGTAAAAAAAACCTCCTGGGAGGACGCGGCGGTGGCAGTCTGGGCTGCGCGCAAGCTGGGCCTGACCCGGCTCGCGAGGGGCTCACGAGGGGAGGCAGCTGAGGCGAAGTGGTAATCCAAATGCGAGAAATTGCTCGAACGAGACTAAGCAACCCTTCCCCGAACACATGCAAATCTCACATTCGAATCCAACTTAAATCCAGCGGGGGAAAGTGACAACCAAAGGGAGAAGCAATGAAAGCAGACAAAAGGACGCGTCCGGCACCTAATCTAGTCTTGTACGTCTTCTCACCAGCGCGGAGCTATGTGCTGCCACTGGGCGTGGGAGGGAGCCCCAGGGCCCGAGGCTGGCACCCCTGAGACTCCGGGGCGTGTACAACCCCACTCATTATTACGTGAGAGTGTCACGGGGCGGCGAGCTTCACAGGCACTGGGCCTTCTTCACAGGTACCGGCCTTGCTTCATATCGCCAGACGAGGGCCCCGCCTTGCGCCACACTCTAGTGCCATCAACAACGACCGGAAACCAGGACGCCGTCGATGGGGTAGAGCGGTCGCCAACGGTTCCCCTGACGACCACGGGTCCTCCGCTAGGGGCAGGCCCTGAGGCACCTCCCCAGCAGAGGGCCTACCTCCTGAGAACACCTTGCTCCGAACGCTGCGGTGGTGATGTCGGATCTCGGCCCCTCTCCTGCAGCCCCCTGTGCCCTCCTCCCGAGGGGCAGGAGACTG
The DNA here is from genome assembly GCF_018294505.1 of Triticum aestivum. NCBI lineage: Eukaryota > Viridiplantae > Streptophyta > Magnoliopsida > Poales > Poaceae > Triticum > Triticum aestivum. The sequence goes on from NC_057794.1 coordinate 243,713,918, forward strand.
TGGGAGCGGGGCAGCTGCTCGCTGTGGCGACCTGCACCTCCTGCGATCCATGATTAGCGTATGCCTGCTCCCGAGGAATTAGCGGTACCCGATAATCGCTGCCTCCAGCGTGGCCGGTGGGACCGTCCCGGGGCTCCTGGAAGAGCTCAGCTTCTGGCGCCTCGTCCCCCCAGCTTGGGCTGAGGAGCAAGCCTGGTTCGCCCTCGTGATCCCGAAGGCCACGCCGTAGTGCTCCGCGTGCCATGCAACTCCGCTTGACGTGCCCACCATGGGGTGGTAGCGCGGCTGTCCACTAGGGCCGTGGGTCGCGTCGTGTCCTTCTTTTTCGCGGACCGGGAGCGGGGGCAGCGCCGCCGCCGGTCCGGTGCCGACAGCTTTGCTGGCGTTGGAGTAGCCTTGGAGCCCGCGGGCGCGTGCGGAGCCCCCGCGTGGGCCGCCCTGGGCTTGACATGGGAGCTGGGTGCAGAAGGGGTGAGCCCCCGAGGTGGCGAAGCCCAGGAGCTCTGCCACCCGCTCCAGTAGCACGTCGCGGCCGCCCTCCAGCAGCTCTCGGGCCACCATGAGCGCGACCCTCGAGTTCGCCTGCTCCCTGCAGGTGTACGGTGTCGTGGTCGTGGCGTGATTGGAGGCCCTTGCTGCCGACCGCGCCTACCGCGGTGTGAGAGCTGTCGAAGCCTGTCCGCGTCGCCCGCGGCCTGCAGCGCCCTGTGGACCGCGAGCTACCTGGGGCATGGGGTCGCCCGAGGCGAGCGGCTCTGCGCTGGCGGGCCACGCCGCCCAAGGATCTGGGTTGCCCGCCTGGTCGCCGGACATGGTGATGACGACGCGACGGGACACGAAGCGGTAGAAGGTGGATTTCGGCGCACCCCTACCTGGCGTGCCAAATGTCGGATTTCGGGTTCCGGCAGAACCTTGAGGTTTGAACACTAGGGTGCGCGCGGAGATTTCGCCTTCTACCTACCTGCACCCCCCCGCCTCGCTAAGATCTAAGCTATGGAAAGAACAGCACAAGAGACACATGGTTTATACTGGTTCGGGCCACCGTTGTGGTGTAATACCCTACTCCAGTGTGTGGTGTAGTGGATTGCCTCTTGGGCTGATGATGATGAGCAATACAAGGAAGAACAGCCTCGCGAAGGTCTGTTCTTGGCTGAGGGGATGAACTGCTAGGAGGAGTTCAGTCACCCTTCTCTCTCTCTCTCTTCTCGATTCTCTCTCCGATTTTGATCCTCTCTCTGATTTCGATCCCTCTACCCTGTGGGTAGCTAGTCCTATTTATAGGCAAAGGCCCTGGGCCTCTTCCCAAATATTGAGCGGGAAGGGCGCCAACAATTGGCCATTTTGAAGGGGAACATCTGGTACACTTATCCTGACTAAAGTTGGTCCTCGCCTGCCAAAGGCTCTGGTGGTGACGCTGGCTTGGGCTCCACAATGACTTCCTTCCTGCCGTTGGGCCGATCTTGGTCTCATTGCACCGAAACGGGTGCCTTTGCTTGATGCTCTCGCCCGTGCTTGCTCCCTTTGCACCAAAGAGGAAAGGAGGACACTGCGCGGGCTGGCGCCCGCCTGGCACCCTTGGTCGTCATGGCTTGCGTCACGGGCACCTCGTGAGGCACCCCGCCTTGATCTCTCCGCCTCCTCGTGAGCCATCCTGATGAGGCCGTGCTTGAGGAAGCTCCGTGTCGTCCACCCCGCGAGGCTTGGCCCCTCGCGAGGGTCTTGGGTCTGTGTTGATGAAGACGGGCCGTGCTGGGCCCCCTTTGAGCCACGCTGCACGCCGCAGGCAGGCAAGTCTGGGGACCCCCGTTCCCAAAACGCCGACAGCGGGCGCAGGCGGGGGCGAGAGCAAAGGGCTGAGCAGTCCGACATCCACATACACCCACCGTGTCCGGAACCCGCTCGCAGACGGCGGGAGCTCAAAGTCAATCCACGATCCGGCCGTCGTTGCCACGACCTGGAAGCTCAGGCACCCCGAGCATTGCCGGGGATCGGTCAGGTGCAGCGAGAAGAAATGGCACAGAAGGGCCACGGAGGGGGCGATGCCCACCATGGCCTCGTAGACAAAGGTGAAGACGGCAAGAAGAGCGACAGATTGGGAATCTAAGTGCAGAAGATGAATCTGGTGATGGGAAAGCACGGCGTTGAAGAAGGCGGAGAAGGGGGAACCAGACCGGCCCATAGGGCGTCGACAAAGAACTGGACCTCGGTGGCTGCTCTATTGACAGAAGCTTGGGACGCCGGCCAGGCCACCGTCCCACCCCATTCGTTGAAGCTAGTGGCGAGCACAAGGAGGACCTTGTCCATGGCCTCCTCATTGAGCACCCACGATCAGCCAACAGCGGGCTCGACGGCAGGAGGCGGGTTGGCTGAGGACAAGGGCTTCTTCCCTTTCTCTGTCCGGTTCGGCGCCATGACGGTGGGAAGGACCGAGCTCAGGTTGGATTGGAAAAGGAAGCTGAGGTTCGAGGAAGCGGAGGAGTTGGGGGTGCGTTGCCAGCAAGGGGGAAATAACTGTTGGGAAGCTGTGGCCGCCTAGCCAGGCAGATATCAAGGCTGCGTGGGGAAGCGAGGCCGCCCACGTCCAATCAGTCGCCATGCGCCAACCGAGGCCGCAGGCTGATGGGGCCCACGGCGCTTCGCGCTTTCCCTTTGGCTTCGCCTCAAATTTAGGCCCGAGCGTGCCTTGGGCCCGGGGGCTACTATCGGCATTCTGGGAATGGGGGTCCCCAGACTTGCTTGCCTGCGGCTCGCAGCGTGGCTCCACCAGCGGCCCCGTACGGCCCATATTCACCAGCACACATTCAAGACCCTCACAAGGGGCCAAGCCTCGCGAGGCAGACGATGCAAGACCTCCTCAGGGGTGGCCTCACCAGGCTGGCTTGTTTGGGGCGCACAGATCAAGGCGAGGGGCATCTCATGAGGTTTCTGTGACGCAAGCCATGACGACTGGAGCCAGGCGGGCGCCAGCGTGTGCAGTGTCCTCGTTTCCTCTTTGGTGCTAAAGGGGAAAGCACAGCCGAGGAGTCCCGAGGCATCAGGCAAAGGTTTCCATATTGGTGCAACAAGACCAAGACCAGCAGAATGGCGGGACGGAGGTCACCATGGAGCCCAAGACGGTGTCACCGCCAGAGCCTTTGGCAGGCGAAGACTACTTTTGTCAGGATAGCTTGTACTAGTTGTCTCCCTTCGAATTTGGCCGTTGTGGGATCCCTTCCCGCTCAATATTTGGGAAGAGGACCAGGGCCTCTATAAATAGGACTAGCCACCACCATAGGAGGAGATCTGTGAGGGGATTCGGACCTAGATCGAATCCATAGCACCCCAATCACTCAAGTTCACCAAGCACAAGAACACCTCTCCTCGCGAGGTTGTACTTCCCTTGTAACTGTTCATCCTCAGCCCAAGAGGCAATCCACCAAGCCACACTGGAGTAGGGTATTACACCACAACGGTGGCCTGAACCAGTATAAATGTTGTGTCTCATGTTCTTTGGGTTCGTCGATCTAGGTCGTGAGATTGTAGAGTGTGCGAGCTAGAGAGGGGGAGAGATCTTTGTGCGCACCCCAGTCTTCGAACCTCAAGGGTTTTGCCAGAACCCGAAATCCGACACATAGTGTCTACAGTGAAAGACCTTGATGTAGTAAGGTTCCAGCAAAACACATCCTGACCTTGTGTCAGGTTAATCGAATCTAGTTGGGATAAAAGATTATGCCATGACACATGTCAAGGACCAATCAAATCCCGCTTGAATAAAATACTCAGCAGGGATGAACTGGGCACCTGTGCAATAGTATTATTCTTATCACGAGCAATGTTGTGTAAGGCTGGATATTGTGCTCGGAGACTGGCATTGCCTAGCTAGATGCCTTCCCAAAAACGAACCTTCGACCCGTCCTTTATCGTGAAAGACCCAAAGCGAAAGAGATGTTTCTTTGCCACCATTAGGCCAGCCCAAAAGTGCGAGTCATGGTTTCTAAAATGCCTAGGACACTGCCTTTTGGCCTACATACTTGTTGCACAACATGGCTTGCAAAGCACCATCCTCAATAAGAAGTTTGAACAACCATTTACTGTGTAGGGCCTCATATTTTACCTGCAGATCATGAATTCCAAGGCCACCTTTGTCTTTCGGCCTAGAAACCACGCTCCATTTGGCTAGCCTGTATTTTTTTCTTTTCACCGTCTCTTGCCAAAAGAATCTGGATCTAAAATAATCCAGTCTTTGTAGGACCTCTTTTGGGAGTTGTAGGAAAGAAAACATGTAGAGAATCATATTTGTGAGGATAAAGTTAATCAAAACCAACCATCCTCCAACTGAGAGCAGTTTGCCTTTCCAACTGCTCAATTGTTTCTCTGGACGCTCCTCTACATGCTTTTCACTCCGCAATGGTGAGGCGCCTATTGGAGAACGTAGTATTTCAAAAAAAATCCTACGATCATGCAAGATCTATCTAGGAGAAGCATAGCGATGAGCGGGGAAGAGTGTGTCTACATACCCTCGTAGACCGAAAGCAGAAGCGTTTAGTAACCCGGTTGATGTAGTCGAACATCTTCGCGATCCAACCGATCAAGTACCGAATGCACGGCACCTCCGCGATCTTCACTCATTCATCTCGGTGACGTCCCTCGAACTCTTGATCCAGTTGAGGTGGAGGGAGAGTTTCGTCAGCACGACGGCGTGGTGACAGTGATGATGAAGTTACTGACGCAGGGCTTCACCTAAGCACTACGACAATATGACCGAGGTGGAAAACTATGGGGGGCACCGCACACGGCTAAAGATCAACTTGTGTGTCTATGGGGTGCCCCCCTCCCCCTTATATAAAGGAGGGGAGGAGGGGGCCGGCCGGCCACAAGGGGTGCGCCCAAGGGGGGGATCCTACTCCTAGTAGGAGTAGGTTCCCCCTTTCCTAGTCCAACTAGGAGAAGAAGGGAGGAGAGGGAGAGGGAAAGAAGCGCCGTGCCCCCCTCCCCTTGTCCTATTCGGACTCCCCTTGGGGGAGGGGGTGCCACCTCCTAGCTGTGGCCCTCTCTCCCCCCTAAGGCCCATAACTTCCCGGGGGGTTCCGGTAACCCTCCGGCACTCCGGTTTTATCCGGAACACTTCCGATGTCCGAATAACATGGTACAATATATCAATCTTTATATCTCGACCATTTTGAGATTCCTCGTCATGTCTGTGATCACATTCGGGACTCCGAACAACCTTCGGTGCATCAAATCACATAACTCACAATACATATCATCATCGAACGTTAAGCGTGCGGACCCTACGAGTTCGAGAACTATGCAGACATGACCGAGACACATCTCCGGTCAATAACCAATAGCGGAACCTAGATGCTCATATTGGTTCCTACATATTCTACGAAGATCTTTATCGGTCAAACCGCATAACAACATACGTTGTTCCCTTTGTCATCGGTATGTTACTTGCCTGAGATTCGATCGTCGGTTTCATCATACCTAGTTCAATCTCGTTATCGGCAAGCACTACAAAAAATACACTTCCGTGATGATATGTGTTAGTCACGGTAGGTCGCGTTTTCTGTCATGCATGTACATCCATGACAAATTTATGACAGAATCAAGATAGTCATACCTGTGCTATCGTAGAAGTGTTCCATGACATTGCCAAAATTATCATCACGGAAGTGTCCACTTCCATGACGATAAATCGCGCGTCACAGAAGTTCTTTCATCAAGGGTGACTGACACGTGGCATCCACCGTAACGGAACGCCGTTAAGCTATCGGGTCTGATTTTGGATCCGATAACCCGTTAACAGCCACGACCAATGCCGATTTTCCACGTGTAAAATTCTCATTGGCTGACGGATCCAACGGGGGAGATGGGCCTATGATATGTTGACACGTGGACCGGCCCAAAAGTGGCCCACAAAGATTAAATGGGCTGGCCCAACCAAAGGCCCATAAGATTTAGCGAACCATAATGGGCTGGCCCAGCTAAAGGCCCACAAAAATTTGGCAAACCATAATGGGCCGGCCCAGCTAAAGGCCCACACGATTTTGCAGACCATAATGGGCCGGCCCAGCTAAAGGCCCACAATATTTTGCGGACCATAATGGGCCGGGCCAGCTAAAGGCCCACAAGAGTCTGCCGACCATAATGGGCCGGCCCAGCTAAAGGCCCAACATTCTCTGTCAAATCGGCCCATCAACGGCCGGTCCTAAACTTGTCATCAACGCGGCCCATGGTCACTTCTGGCCCGTTAACAGTCCGCTAAGTAATTGGGCCGAATTACGGCCCGGTGTATTTCCGGCCTGTTAAAGGTCCGGATTCATTTGGGCCCATTTACAGGCCATCAAAACTTTTGGCCCATAAATGACCGTGAAGGATTTGGGTCATATTCGACCATGTCTGACATCCGGCCTGTTAGAGGCCCACTATAGCTTTGGGCCACTTTCGGCCTGTTGTCATTTTCGGCCTGTTAAAGCCAGACGTAAACCACGGGCCATATGTGGCCCAACGTCATATCGAGCCCATTAACGGCCCATATAGAAATGACGATAATCTAGCCCGACCGAAGTTCCGGCCTGTTAAAGGCCCGTGTATTAGGTCGGCGCATTTACGACCCGTCTGAATTTTGGCCTGTTAAAGTCCAGTTGGTTATTTGCCACAATCAGGGCCCAATCTCACTTTCGGTCTATTAAAGGCCCATGTATTTTATGGGCTCGAGATATTTACACCTGTAAACGGCCTATTTTTACTTGAGGGCCCAGATTATGTTTAGGCCTATTAAAGACCCACTATGGGCACAGGCCTACCAGAAAAATATGAAAGCTTATGCTGATTTAGGCCCAGATATTTTTAGTGGGCTACATGCCAATTTCGGCCCATAATCGTTTTTAGCCCAATTGGAATGAGCCCAATGAATGTTGGCTTGTTGGGCTCCTACGAAGCTTTCTGCCGATTACACTAGTAAGATAAACCTACACTATACAAAAATAGCGTCGTAATTACTGCAGCCTGAGGCAGCATCATAAATGTTGTATCACAACAAAATAAATTCCAACCATACAACAAAAGGCCTGTTGGCATAAAGTTTACAGTCCTTCTAGATAAAAGCACCATCAGATGTATAGAAGCACAGATCATTTGACCTGAGTGCTAATGTTTCAGGCTGTAGAATCTGATGGAGCAGCACGATCTCCACCTTTTTCTGCCATTGCTCTTGAACAACGAAGCGAATGTCTGATAGTCTGGTTTCAAAACCATTCATATCTTGACGACATTTATCAACCACTATTCTTGTTTCCGAAACAACGTCCATTAGGGATTGGAATTGTGTCTAGAGCACAGATATATCACTCTGTCTAGTAGGAAAATTTTGTTCAGTAGGCGATTTGGACGAGGTTACCTTGACAACCAACCCAGAATTACGCAGGAAGGTGCTTTTTGCACTGTTAGTGGAGAGATACTAATGCACTGCAGCAAGAGGTGACATTGTGCCTGTAGTAGCCTCGTCACCTTCAGGTGGTTGTGGCCGTTCAATCATTTGTTCCATAGCTTCCTGAAAGTTTGAACTTGTAGATTAGTGTACCAGATAAGTTACTAATGAGACAAAAACAAACAAAGTAGGTTAAACATTTATACATAACTTATTTTGGTGAACTACTGTAATACATTAGCATGTATTGTAGTGCCAACTACATAATAAAATCACTTTCGGAACATATGTCCATGTAGCATGCCTACTGTATTGTCTATTTCCTCACATTCGTTGACATCTAAGGATAAAGAGACATGGTTTAAAGTAGGATGAACATAGTATGACATCATTCATATCATGGGCAAACAGATATAAAACAAACAGGCTATTTTATCATTGTGTGCGCACGTGAACATAACAACTAGATTACAGATCAAGACCAAAAGAATATCCTTCATCTCTTTTAAACCATGTAAGGTGAAATGATACGTTAAGACAACTGTGAATAAAAGTGAACAGAGTAACTGACATTGGCTGCAAACCAAGTAGTTAAATGAACACGTCACAGTACCAATTAGTTCAAGGCAGCAGGAGTAAGGACTTACAACAGTGGCTTGAACTGATGTGCTCATGCCCTTCATCTTGCTGGTGTGGCAATCCTTGAAGATTTGCACTCCATTCGGTTCAGGTTCTTTTTGGTCCGCACGGGATTTCCTCTGTATTTGGAACAAGTCAATATAGATACGATAATATGGCACACAAAAAAGAAGGAAGTAGCAGCTATTTACAAGAGCCTCGCAGTGTGCAATATAGCTACGAGATCCTGTGGTCTGTTGGAATTTCACTTTAGAACGGTTGGTTTTGTTCTTCAAACAGTTAGCCTAGAAGAAGATACACTTGTAAGGCACATACATAAATACAAGTTCAATATGTGGTCTGATCAAATACATATAGCCTACCTGATACTTTGGATCAGACCAGTGTTTAACAAGGGCTGTCTAGTCTTCATCTGTAATATATTCCACTGGAGATGTTTGGGCGATTTCATTGTTAGCCTTCCCTTCAAAGTGAGATTTTCTAAGGTGGTACCGATACTGTCGTAGAGCAGACCAAAAAACATGAGTGCATGCTTGTCTAATTGCATCATCTTTCGGATCCAACTTTAACCTCATCTGTTGAAAAAGAATGTGAGTCTTATTAGGAGGAAGCTAGAAAGTATGGGACAAAGCAAGACAACATTACTAATTGCGATGAATAACATTACTTACGGATAAATGGTCAAGGAAGGTGTTAAACTGGGTATTGTCTTTCTCATTCCTATACTGGATCCACGTTGGGAGGATACGTGCATGACACCTAACGGCAACGACTGCCTCTGATACTAACTTGGCTGACTCTGTAGGATCACGTGGCCTTTTTAAACCTGCCTCAAAATGGTCTTCCTCCTTTAGATTTTGTTAATATGTCAAGCATTATCCCTGATGTCTGTTTCCGCTTGTGCCGTGGTGCTAGTTCAACAACGAATATGGAAAGTGTTAGTGTACATCAAACTGTGAGAGTACATATAAAGGAGCATGCAACTACAACTTGACTCGGTCAGATACCGTCTTGGTGTTGATGCTCATGAGGTTCATCTAATCTTGCCAAGTCCTGTTGTGTCAGCAGTGCTTTGGAAGTAGTGTTAGGTGTGAAGGTAGCTTGGGAACTGGCCAGTTCCGGAGCAAACGAACAAGTAACTGGTTGAGATGCTGGTACAATTGAAGCGGATGCTGCAGCTGGTGGAGCAGGTGATACTGTGTTTGTAGATTTAGCCGGTGGACTTGGACCTTCTACTGCACTATAAGTACCAGCAGAATCTCGATGGCAGAACCTTTTCCGTTTCACCGGACGAGTAACAGCACTCCCTACTATATTATTTTCCTTGCTATTTTTTGACTTTGCCATGTCAAGCTGTACCCACAACACAAAAGAATAAAATCACTCTTCAGAACTCATTGATGCATGATAGAGACAAGCAATACTTTGATGTAAGACAACCGTATGAGGATGGAATATGTAAGAAAAACAGGACGGCATGACATATTCACAGCTACGATGTGCAAACTAAGCAAAAGGATTTTCAAGAAAATAGAAGTAATGCAAGCTAGACACCATATGAAAGATGCAACCAATATTACTCTGCCAAGTTAAAAGTGTCTTGTCATAAGTGGCAATTCGAAAAATTAGAAGCAGTACAACGTAGAAATCAATGCAAGATGCAACCACTATCAAACTGCCATGTTAAAAGCGTCCCATCATGAGTGACTGATGCGGGATACACAACAGCAGTACATTGATGTAAGAACATGGTATTATAGATAGATGCAGTGTATTCTAGACACAGAAAGCCATGTCATATGCACATGTATAACGTATAAACTCAGCAGGTGCAATTTAATCGAAATAGAAGAAATACAGGCTAGACAACATATGCAGTATGAAACCAATTATCACACTCTCAACTTAGAGCAAGCACCTGCAATGGTGGAGTACGGGATATGAACTCATCATGTAGACTTGGGACTTCAACTTCATTAGCAGTAGAAGTGGCAAATCTAGAGAGTATCTGTTTGCGTCGGTGCGGAGGACCACCAACATCCCCTAACTTACTCTTTTCCTTCCTATTTTTTGATATTGCCTTATGAAGTCAAAACCACAAGAAGATGAATAAAATTAGCTCAGCATAACTGGTTGATGCATGATACAGACGAACACTACTTTGATGTAAGGCAAGCGCAGGATAGGAGGATGGAATATATACAAAAAAAGACAGCGTTTCATATTCACACGTACGATAGCGTGTCTTATGGGTAAGTAATCGTTGCAGGTATAAGTTGTAAGCTACGCAGATGCAATTCAACATAATTAGAAGCAATACAAACTAGACATCATACGGAAAACGCAACCACGTATAACAGTTCCAAGTAAGAGCAAGCACTGATGATGGTGGAGTAGGGGAGATGTGCTCATCATGTACATGTATGTTCTAGAAATAGGAACACATGTCATATTCACAGGCATTATGTGTAAAGTAAACAGATGCAATTCAAGTTAGAAGCAATACAAGCTAGACATCATACGCAACATGCAACCACATATAATAGTGACAGGTTAGAGCAAGCACCTGTGATGGTGGAGTAGGGGAGTCATCATCTACACAGCTACGTTGACTGTCCAGCCTTGTGTTGTCTTGCGAATCTTGTTGGGAGGATGGCGGAGTAGAATCTGTAGAGACCCCTGTTTGAGTTGCTCCGAAGGACCACCATCATCCACTGTTGGACTAATTTCCTTCAGCTGTAATGATTTTGCATTGTGAAGTCAAACCGATAAGAAAAAGGGATTAGAAACACTGCAAGACACCATATGGAAGGTGCAATCAATATCACTCTGCCAAGTTAAAACTGTCTCGTCATAGGTGGCGTTCATCAAACTAGAAGCAATACATGCTAGAAATCATATTCAAGATGCAAACCAATATCACACTGCCAACTTAAAGGTGTCCCATCATAAGTGACTGATGCAGGATACACAAGAAGAGTAGTTTCATGTAAGAACATGGTGTGATAGACAGATATAGTATGTACCAAAAACAGGAAAGTATGTCATATTCACATGTATCATGTGTAAGCTAAGCAGATGCAGTTTGCACTAATTAGGAGCAATACGAGCTAGACACCATATGCAACATGCAACCAGATATCACACTGCCAAGTTAGAGCAAGCACCTTGGATGGTGGAGTAGGGGAGCGGAGACTTGGACCTTGTAATGCACTATCAATACAAGGAGAATCGGTACAGATGCTCCGTTTACGTTGCTGCAGAGGACCACCATCATCGCCTTCCTTACTCTTTTCCTTCCTCTTTCTTGATTTTGCCTTGTCAAGTCAAACCCACAATAAAAAGGAATAAAATTTGCTCTTCAGAACTCATTGATGCATGATACCGACGAACACTACTTTCATGTAAGGCAGCCGCATGATAGGAGGATGGAATATGTATGAAAAACAGGAGGGCGTGACATATTGACATGTATGGTGTATAAAGTGTAAACTAAGCACAAGGTGCTTGAACTTGTTAGAATCGATGCAAGTTAGAAACCATATGAAAGATGAAACCAATATCACTCTGCCAAATTAAAAGGGTGCCCTAACAAATGTATTTGACCAAATTAGAAGCAATACATGGCAACAGGCTAGAAATAATATGCAATATGCAACGAATAAAGGTGACTCATCATAAGTGATTGATGCAGGATACAGAAGAGAGGTAGTTTCATGTAAGAACAAGATTAACACATAGATGTAGTGTGTACCAAAAATAGGAAGGCATGTCATATTCACAGGTATAGTGTGTAAACTAAGCAGATGCAATTTACCCTAATTAGAAGCATTACAAGCTAGACACCGTATGCAACATGCAACCACATATCACACTGCCAATTAAGAGCAAGCACCTGCGATGGTGGTGTGGGGGAATTGCGGTGATCAACTAGAGAGCTACGTTGACTATCTTCATTTAGCCTTGCTGTTTCTTGAGAATCATGTGGGGAGGATGACAGTACAATCTTTAAACGAGTATGGGGTCTCACAGTAACCCACCCGGGTGACTATCTCATCATAAGTGATTGATGAGGGATACAAAAGAGCATTAGTTTGATGTACGAACATGGTTAATAGACATATGTAGTATGTATCGAAAACAGGAAGGCATGTCATTATCAAAGGTATAATGTGTAAAGTAAGCAGATGCAATTTAACCAAATTGGAAGCAATACAAGCTAGACACCATATGCAACATGCAACCACATTTGAGAGCGTGAAGTTAAAGAAAGCATCTGGGATGGTTGTGTGTGGCAATTGAGATCATCAACTGCAGAGCTACGTTTACTGTCTCCAACTGCTGACACTACACCCGTTAGAGCGCTGGAACGCTCAGTGCTTATCTTCGAATTACACTGGGGCGACTTCTGTCTTTTCTTTTCTGCATTCATCAACACTGCGTCAGAGTCTGAAATACCCATGCATAAAAAAACAATAGTGTGAGTAGGGGTGAAGTGTGTGCACAATTAGTACAGTGTAAAGGTAGCAGATAGCAGGTCGGTGAGAAATAAATGATGGGAGACATATGATAGCTCTACAACATGCATGGCACACTAAATTACTACAGGATTCTATGAAAATAACAGTCGACTGAAAGCAAATAGGTCAGTCCATTTTTTCTGCACCGTCCGATATACAAAGAACGGGCAGATCGCCTTCATCTACCTCCATCCAGTCAGTGTTGATGATCTTCCTCGAAATGCCAGCGACCATCGGCCCAGTATTCTTCCCCTGCCTGCGCCCTCCCCTCAACCTTACGACACCGCCATGCTTGGCACCGCCCCCCCCCCCTCGGCCATCCATTCAAGCCCCGCCGACCTCTAGATCGGGCGCAAGCAGCTCCTGCGCCACACACCCCGCTTCCCCGGGGAGCAGGCGGACTAGGTGCTCCGCGCGCCTAAGCGGGTGCTGCTTCTTTTAATTGCGGTTCGACTGACCCTGAATTGAAATCCAGGCGGGCTACTGACCTCTAGCAAAGGTGAAATAGTAAAAGGGAGGAAACCTTGTGCATTTAGTATCACGAAGAAGATGCAGTAAGAAGCGCTCAACTACTTTCTTTTGTGGGATGAATATGGTGTGAGCGGAGACGTAAGATTTGCACGAATATGGGAAGAGGAGTACCTCTTTCTGCTGGCAGTGCTGTGTCCTCCTTCTGTTTTTCCGATGATCTTCTTGTTGTTCGCCGGAAACCAGAAGTTGTGGAGGATGGTGCAGCCTTGGACGAACCCATGGCCAAGTTGTTGAGTGTGGTGCGGTGGCCGTCTGTCAGCGCCGGGGAAGCAGATCCGAGGCAGCGAACGACGGCGTAGCGGGAACAGCTCCGGTGCGGTGGACGGTTGCGACAATGGAGCCGCAGCAGTGAGGCATAGGACAGCGTGGTCGGAGTGGTTCTGGTATGGCCCACGTCGGCGTCGGCGTCGTGGAGGCCGCTCTGCCTCGGCTTCAGCTGCTAAGTCCTTGAGGGCGTTGTGGTTGCGGTTGCGTTGGATGACGACGTCGGGGTACTGGCTCTGGCGTGATGGAGGAGGGCGGCGGTGGATTGGCCGCTATGTGGTGGAGGACGGAGGAGACTAGGGTTTCGCGGCTGGTGGAGAGGGTGTTTTCGTGCCCACGGAGTATGAATGGGGAAACGGAGGGAGGCGGGGAACTAAGGGGGAACAATGTTTCGGTTTGAGACGCGCTTGTTTGAAATTTGGGGGAAGTTACAAACTTTCCCCCCATCTAAAATTTCGGACATATTGCGGGTTGGGGGTAGGACAGTCATGTCAAGTGTCCCAAATGTGGGCGGGATAGATTTCGGCCGAGCGCATGGGTAGGCGCCCACGGCGTATGAATGCTTCTCTGGCGTCTTGGTGAAGTTACAAACCTACCCCGGTTTAGACCTTCGGACATTGGGCCGATAGGCTACACGGGCCAGAGTCAGGACAGTAATTTCCTACCACCAAAACATTAGTCTCGCGCGGTTTCGGGTGATCAGAGGCCTATTTGGCGCTTCGTTCAATATTTGGGAGCAGAAGCATTAACGTTTTCGGTTCTCTTGAATTGAACTTTCAGGATTTGTCAAACTTCACAAATCTTTACTCTTGAAAATCCTAAAGCTACGATTATTTTGGAATGGAGGGGGTACATTTGAATATACATTGTACACGAGTATATATTAAAAAATATGCAACTTACCTCAGTTCATGCATGGTTCCAGATATAATCTCCTTGGTTGCAAAAAAAAGTTAGATATGCGTATGAATATATATATATATATAGCATGTTCAAACTCACAACAAAGATTGATGCCCCCTTTTACATCTGATTTACAAATGCCATTATCTCGGGTTCAAATAGATGAATGCACTTCCTATGAATTCGAATCTTCAAAAACCCCTTTATGTTGAATTCGACATGTTTTCTATTTCGTAGCTAGCAATTTGGAATGTATCCATGCAAGTGACAAATGTATAAAGTTCTTCACACTAACAACATGGAGTGCACTAATTAATGTTTATATATGAATTGCAAAAGCATCCACTGCCTGTATTTCAAACCGCTCTCACTCTATGGATCGATAATATGAAATAAACACGTGCACATGCTAGAATTCAGTTGCAGTTGAAGAAAGAGCCTACTCCTGGTACTGTATATTAGTGATAGGGGTGTGTACAAAGTACACGTGAATACCAGGCATTGTGAGTGTGTGGATACTATCGACGAACTAGCCCCCAAGCTTGTATAACATCCTAAGGGCCTAGGGTTACAAATCATATATAGTCGGCTTATCACCAATGGGGATAGAGTCCTCCGCGACTCTGGTAGCTTCGTGTTGTACACCGAGTCCTCCACATGGGTCTTCGTATAACACATCTCGGTCCAACCTATATGTGGCGCAGGATGGAACCGACCCATGAGTCTTCATGTTGACCCACCACAACTAGAAATGATGTGCCCACCACACCACACACGCAATCGGCCACTAAGAGAATAATTATATACAATAGTACAACGGTACCTAGCTCACGATACGTCTCCATATTTTGTTGATGACAATGACGGACTTTGCATTTGATGCGTGCTCCGTATTTTGTTGATGACACTTACGGTCATTGTATTTGAAGCGAAAGCACGAAATGGTCACTGGACTTCAGAATAAGCTCATCACGGTCACCGCATACATTTTGTCGTGCTAACCAACATGTGGTTGGATGGTTAGAGGATAATGGTTTCTCGAGCCCACCAAGGTTAAAGTCCCGGTGCTTGCATTTATCTTGTGTTAATTTCAGTATTTTCCAGCGATGTACGTTCAGTGGGAGGAGACGTTCCACTCGACTACGAGGCACCTATGGTGACTTCATAAAATCTCAAGATCATATATGCTGGCCCACTCTCTCGAAGGTTCTCATAGGGGTCGGGTTCACGTGTGCGCGCTTATAGCGGCGAGTGCTTGCGCGTATATACGAGCCCTTGCATTTGTACTATGTTAAACAAATACATATCATGATTATACGGTCACTGGCTCACTCGTACAACTCCGTATTTTGTTGATGACACAATCAATTGACCAGTCAAACGTTCCACGCGACGCAACTAGTGTTGCACCATCGGGGCGCGTAACCGTGGGGCCCACCTGTCAGCCCGTATATGAAAGAAAGAAATGGTAGTTTGAGTCTGTATTGTGTTAATAAAATAGGAGTACATTTTAGGGTGATCGTACGGCCACTGGCTCACCATACAGCTCCGTAATTTGTTGATAACACGATCAATTGACCAGTCAAACGGTCCACACTCGGCAGCGCACATTACTATAGGGCCCACCTGTCAGCGCGTATACGAAGGACAGAAATGGTAATAAATTAGTTGTTAGCGGGTATTCGAAGTCGTGAGACCTCTGGTTGGCATTCACCGGCGGTTGGGGGCGTTCATTGGGCGGTGGGCTGGGGATC
>NC_057794.1:243730193-243736004 GCF_018294505.1 Triticum aestivum
GCGGGCGGCGGGGGCTGGCGGTTCGGCGGGTGGTGGCTGGCGGCTCCGGGGGGTGGAGTTTGATGATAAACCGGAGCCCCTTGATTTCGTATCCAACGGCTGGAAAATCTAATGACCAGAGATGAAAAAGTCAGTCGACTGACGTGTAGCCTCACCCCGCACGTACACATGCACGCACACAAGACACGCACGCATGTAGGCGTGCAACACTGACACATACACACGCACGCATGCTGGCATGCAACACTGACACGTACACATGCAATCATGAACACACGCACGTACGCACCCATGCATGCAACACTGAAACGTACCCTTGCACGCACGCAACACTCGCACGCCTGCATGCACACAGCACACGATGCAAGACACATGTTCAACCTATACGTGCATGCACCCTTTGTTAAGGACATGGTTGTTACGGGTATTAATCAATCTTATCTGTGATAAGCAGAACATTGATGTTTGCAGCGGTCTTTATGAATCACAACGTATCGAACGGGCTATCAACATAGTAGGCTTATCTACATGAAAAAGATGACGTCACACTCAATGAACAATCATCGGTTTATGAAATGCCCGCTTCTGACCGCCCTAGCCCACCAAAGGTTCCTCTGTTGTGCGCTGCCTGCGTTGGGTCACTGACATGCAGGCCATGCACCCAAAGAGCCCACACGTCAGTGAAAGAACGGCGCGGTGTCCTAGGTCAGAGTCGAGGGCGCCACTCGCGGCACGCCCGGCTGAACACGCCTCCGTGCCGCATTCAAATGCCTCCATGAAACCCGCCCGTGTGGAAGCCGAGAAACCCACTCTGGACACATGTCCGTTCATGACCGGGCCGGCGTTAAACGCAACGCCGGCCGAGCTCCTCCCGTCCGCCGTCTATTTAATCTCCTATTTAAACAAGGCCAAATGCCGACCAAGAATCGCACACCTCCTCCGCTCCCCTATCTCCTCCACCATTTTGTCCACTCTTACAATGGCTTACGAAGAGTAGTTATTCCGCATCCAAGCCGGCTGGGTAGCCCCCCAGATACGAGCTATGCAGCTCGCTGATCTACCTCCTCCCCTCGCCCGACGGAGCCAGTTGCCGCCCCAAGCCAGCGCGCGGTTCAGCAACTCGCCGCTCTAGGCCAGCTCGACGAGGAGCGGCGCACGGGCATCGTTGCTGCCGTCCACGCCGCCGCCTCGTACAGCGTCTCCCGTTTCTGTGGCTGAGACTCCCAAGCCAGCGGCCGCGCCATGCAAGCAGCGACAGAAGCCGGGTGCGCGGAGAGTGGCGAGTCGGTGGCCAGCGCCTCTGCGTCCGCCGCCATCATTAAGGAGAAGTAGAACACGGGAGGCCGCCACCGCTTGGGTCCCATGAAGGCCACCGCGGAGGCGACGCCGGCGTACATAGCAGGTGTCTTGCCGGATCCTTTTGTTGCGAGGACCTTCGTCGACCCCGCATGGGCTCCAAAGGAGAGGGCAATGTTAGGATGAACTCAAGCCGGTGCCGGCCATGGCGAAGTAGTCGCCAATATTTTGGCTACCCCAGGCAAGATCCAAACAGCCCCTCCCAACAGATTCAAATCCCTCGTTCGCCGTGGAATTTTGCCATGTGTTGTTTTCATGGACTAGCAAGATGCCCGTGCATTGCACGGAACATCAAGATGCATTTTTTTACAAACTCCCGCATGCATGCAAGGGATAATTAATGTCCTCCTTCGCTAGTACCACGAGGCAAACACCATTAATATTGCATCGATTAGTGTTAGTGGCCTTGTATATCTACAAATTGTAATTTTGATAGTGGCCCCTTGTATATAAAAATGGAGGGAGAAAGATGAGAGATAAGGCGAGGAGGAGTGGGGCGTGGTGGTGACTGGTGGTCGGACTGGGCGAAGGCATGGGGATGGAAGGCGCAGTATGTCTAGGTTTGTATCTCTCTCACACACACCCACGTAGGTGGGGGACGTGCACGAAGAGAAGAGGTGCACGCACGGCGCACGTACTCCCGTCTCTTTCCCAACCACACCCGCGCGGGTACACGGTGGAGCTCATTTCTGTACGAAAAAGGCAGCCCATGTGGTAATTTGGCACGTGTACTGGTTGTCCACTTGGTGGAGGGAGGGTCATCTACCATGGGTGAACAAACAAATTGTGACTTGACGTGTTATGTTAAATTAAAAAAAGAGGCAAACAATGTGGGGCCTACCTTAGAGGCAAGGCTCTATACACTGGAGTACTTTTGATGTGTCCCATCAACTCATAGAACGAGGAGAAGCTTTCTTAGTATGCCGTCTCCCCCGCCCATGGGCGCTGTGACACCCTCGGTTCAATCGTACACTAATCGTACACGCAAATGTGTACGATCAAGATCAAGGACTCACGGGAAGATATCACAACACAACTCTAGACACAAATTAAAATAATACAAGCTTTATATTACAAGCCAGGGGCCTCGAGGGCTCGAATACATTAGCTTGAATACAAACGAGTCAGCGGAAGCAACAATATCTGAGAACAGACATAAGTTAAACAAGTTTGCCGTAAGAAGGCTAGCACAAAAGCATCTACGATCGAAAAGGCAAGGCCTCCTGCCTGGGAGCCTCCTAACTACTCTTGGTCGTCGGCGTCCGTCACGTGGTAGTAGGCACCCTCGGGGTAGCAGCCGTCGTCAAAGGTGGCATCTGGCTCCTGGACTCCACCATCTGGTCGCAATAACCAGAAAGAAGAAAGAAGGGGGAAAAGGGGGAGCAAAGCAACCGTGAGTACTCATCCAAAGTACTCGCAAGCAAGGATCAACACTACATATGCAACATTATCAAAGGAAGGTTGTATATGTGGACTGGGCTGCAGAAATGCCAGAATAGAGAGAAGGTCTAGTCCTATCGAAGACTAGCATCTTCTGGAAACCACCATCTTGCAGCAAACAAGAGGGAGTAGAGTAGCATAAAGTAAAGCGGTAGTAGTGTTATCAACCTCGGCCAGAGATCCTTTCTCGACTCCCTGCGAGAAAGCAATCCCAGAGCCATACTATCCAGTTATCATCACAATCAAATCCTCATCACCATCCATTTCTCATCACAAGTATCCAATTCTAGTTGTATCGATCGGGATACAACTCCAAGTGTCCGTTACCGTAGGACAGGCTATGCATAGATTAGTTCTTCCCTGCAGGGGTGCACCAACTTACCCACCATGCTCGCTTAACTCCGGCCGGACACACTTTCCAGGGTCATGCCCGGCCTCGGCCAAACAATACGCCGCAACCCGACCTAGCTTAACAGAGAGGTCAGCACGCCGGACTAAACCTATGCCCCCAGGGGTCATGGGCCATCTCCCCGGAAACTCCTGCACGTTGCGTACGCGGCCGGTGAGCAGACCTAGCTACCTCCTTCAACAAGGCAGGCGCTTGCGCAGTCCAACCCGGCGCGCGCCTCTCAGTCGCTGACGTCTATTAAGCTTTGGCTGATGTATACGACGCAGAACGCCCATACTATGCCCACGTGATGGTTAGTGCTATCAGGCCAGAGGCCCCTCGGATCAAATATCCAAATCGTAGTGGATTAGGAACGCGCGGTAACAACCAGAGACTCACGAAAGAGGTGACCCCGTTGCCCCGTCTCGAGGACTTGCGGCAAGGGCTAAGAATGCCCGGCCACGCCTCGTAATTATCTCACGGGCACCTTCCAGGTCAACCCGTCTCCACATCACTTTCCAAGTAACAGTTGTAAAGTCCAAGTATCTGTGTGTCCAAACATCAAGAGGAAAACCCAAGGAATCACCCCCGGTGGGTTCCACTCAATGTAATCATCAAGGTGAACGTAGAGGAATCACCCTCGAGGTTCACA
This sequence comes from Triticum aestivum, assembly GCF_018294505.1. NCBI lineage: Eukaryota > Viridiplantae > Streptophyta > Magnoliopsida > Poales > Poaceae > Triticum > Triticum aestivum. The sequence continues at coordinate 243,734,030 of NC_057794.1, forward strand.
CTTGAGGGGTTGCACGACAGAGCCGTATCGGAAGTGGTTAAGGAGGAAATCACCCTCGATGACCACGACCGAATAGCTACACTACCGGTTAACATCAGAAGTGCTGTAGAGGTCTCACCCTCGGCACTCGATAGTAACCCAGCAGTGTCGAGCAACTAAGGGGAAAGTGATGTGCGGTGCCGGGGCCTGGTCTTCAATCCCGTTGATCGGGTCTTCAATGATGAAGCAGGGGCAACAAGGACAAGGTGGGGGTCACTGATGGATCACTAACCAACCTATACTAAGCAATTTAGGATAAGCAGGTAAGGTACAATAACAGGTACAAAAGCAGGCTATGCATCAGAATAGGAGCATACAATAACAGTAGCAAAATCTAATGCAAGCATGAGAGAAAGGAATGGGCGATATCGGGATGATCAAAAAGGGGGGCTTGCCTGGTTGCTCTGGCAAGGAGGGGTCGTTATCGACGACGTAGTCGATCACCGGGGCATCCGCGGCCTCGGGGCCTACCGGAGAGAAGAGGGGGAAGAAACAGTAAATACATAGCAAACAGAGGTAACACTAAGCATGACATGACGATACGTAGCGCTAAGCGTGCTCTAAAGCGGTACTACACATTGCAGACGGAGGGGGGAAACATCCGAGGGTGAATTCCCGGCGTTAGGTGGATTCCGGACAAAGGAAAAGAGGGGGAAAGTTCCATGTTCAGCATGCTAGGGGCATGTGACAGATGAACGGACCACGTATTCGGATTCGTTGGATTTTTCTGAGCAACTTTCATATAGAAAACATTTTCATCCGAGTTACGGTTTATTTTTTATGGATTTTCTGAGTTTTAAACATATTCTGGAATTATTTACATTCACAGAAATGGAATATGACGTCAGCATGACGTAGGAGCGACGTCGGTAGTCAACAGTGCGGTTGACTGGTCAAAATGACCAGTGGGGCCCACTTGTCATGGACAGGGGCCTTAACAGAGTTTATTTAAAACTACTATGAGGTTAATTGGCAACTGGGCCCCACAGGTCAGTGTCTCATTAAGTTAAATAAATAATTTAAATAAATAAAACATTGATTAAGGGAGTGGGGCCCGCATGTCAGCGACTGGTCAAAACCAGTCTTCGGGTGGACTGGGTCAACCAGGCTAGCGGGACCCATTGGGTCCACTGGCCAGTGGCCCAGGCGGTGCCACATCAGCGCCAGGTCAGCGCAGCCGACGGAGTGACGCCGGCGAGCCTACCCACGGCGGTGCGTCGCCGGAGTTGGCCGGAAAACGCGTACGGGGCACGGAAAGGGGTGCCGCTAGGCACGTTCGAACAGTCACTCGACCGCGCGTCGAGTGGTGGTGGTGGCATCGCCGGACCTGGCCGGAAACGTCACCGGTGACGAGGTCCGCGGCGGAGCGGCTACGGTCGAAGGTGGAAAAGATGCTACGGCGTGCTACAGCTCACGCGAAAGGGCTAGGCGGGAGCAGCAGTCCTCCAGGAGTGCGCTACGGGGACTTGACGGAGCAGGAGGAGCTCGGGATCTTGTGCGCGGCAGCAATGGCGGACGGCGGAGCTGGCGCTTACGGCCATCTAGCTAGGAAAGGAGGAAATGGAGCAAGGACGGGGAGGAAGGAGGCGGAGCTTACGGGGCAGGCACACGGAGGCCTCTCGGGGTTCGGGAGCGCAGAGGGAGGCCTGTGGCTCCGGTGATCGCCGGTGACCACCGAGAAGGGGAAGAGGGCGATGCCGACGCCGCCGACCTCCCCGACTCCAGCTGATGGATGAGGACGGTGAAGCGGAGTACGGCGCACCTCCCAGGCTCGGTTTCCTGGCTCGGGGACGCTGGTGGCCGCGGGGACGACGGAGAATGGCGGCGACCGCGCTCGGGCGTCGATGGGGAACGAGAAGGCGAACGAGGAGGGATCTGGGTGGAGAGGGAAAATATCTGCGCGAGGAGGGGGGGCTGACGAGGACGAGGTCGAGGG
>NC_057794.1:243736247-243743579 GCF_018294505.1 Triticum aestivum
TCCCTGGCGTTGCCGCGGCGTGGGGCGGCGAGCCGGTCGGGCGGCGACCGCAGGCACGGGCGCTCGGTCGCCCGCACAGTGAAGACGACGCGGGAGGGGGAGCTGGTCGGCTTGGGTCGGCCAGGTGGGCTGAGGCCCAAGGGCGGGCGCGGTGGCCAGCTGGGCCAATCAGCCCAGTTGAGGGGTGGGGGGGCTTTTCCTTTTTCTTTTACTCTAAACAGTTTTTTTTCTTTTCTGTTTTAGCTTTTATTTATTAACAGAGAGAGAAAGGGGATTATTTGGTCAACTATTTCACTTAGGAAAAATTTGGGAGGAGTCCCATTAAATCCCTGGTGATTATAGACAGTGCCATAAATATTTTGGAGACCAGAATAATTCATTTGATATTTTTCATAATTAGGATAGCATTTAAAAATGCTGAATTGGTGCTGTTATAATTGCTAATGCTCATCTTTGCACAAAATTGATGTTGTGTTCCTTAACAAATAATTGTTATGGAAGTTTTGGCAAATGATGAACATTTTCCCAACAACTTTTGAGCAACTTCAAACTTCACTTGAATTTGAATTGACTGGAATTTGAAATGGGATATTGAACAAAGGTGATTAAGCACTGTTTTGGAAAAATGATTAGCTTAATCAGAGATGGTTACTGTAGCATGACACTGGCGGTGTTACAAATCTCCTCCACTACAAGAAATCTCGTCCCGAGATTTAATAGGTGGAGTAATGGGGAAAAACTTGGAAAAGACAGAGCTTAACACAAGATAGTTATCTGGGGACTATCTCAGTGAAATTGGCAAGAGGCATCTCTCGAGTTGAAATTTAAGAAAACATCGAGAGCAAAATATGAAGGTACAATAGGAAGTTTCGAGCGAATGGACAAACGATCGATACCTGAACAGAGTGTGAGAAGGGGGTTCACAGTATCGGGAATAGATCATATCTCGGAAGGTGGCTCGTGACAACACACAAAGCCAAGAGCAAATGATACTTCGGAAGAAAAGGATATACATGAGAGTCAGGTTTCGATCCCGTGGAACTGTGGGTTATGAGCCCACCATGTGGGTTAAAGGTAGAAAGGGGGCCGATAGCAAGGCATGTCAGATGATAGACTGTCAGTTATGTTGTCAACACGTTGGTACCAAGGGTGAGGGACAGAGAGAACTATTTTCCTGCTCGCTGAACGAGGCGGACCAGTAGGCGAAGTTCTCGTCCATCGGGGGTTACCAGGATGTCGTCAGCAATAGTAACAGGGTCACATTGACATAGTTGCAAACCGAGGTGTTTCCATAAGCAGGGAATTATTTCTGCTTATAACATATATAGATCACAAGAAAGGTTGAGCAAACCAATGGAAAGGAAAATGTGTTTATTATGATAACCAGACCAATGGAAAGGAAAGATGTTTATACCCAAGTGTTAGAGTATAACTTTCCCAAGGAAAGGCAGAGCATGATAGGGCTCCAAGTATTAAGCCGTTTAGACAAGGGGCAAGGAATTTATGAGGTTTACCCATACAACGGTGTTTGGATAATTGATCAAGAACAGTTAGCATTGCACTCCCAATGTTCTTGATGATGATCGGAGTACCACACACATGCTTCGGGATAGTGTTGACATGGTCATCAGGGAAATCTCAGACTTCGGATACACAAAGGATCCATCGGAAACAACTTATAAAATAAGTCATACAATTTCAGCTAGGAAAAGATGAGGATGGGGCCCACGGGCTCAGCAACAATTCATCGTGGGGGCAAGGATGGTATTTCTCATCATGAATTCGGTTGATATCCTAGAAAAGTTTGGAATGATGATGATGATCACGAGACATTTATCGAGAGGTTTCATGAAGATGTAATCGATTAACGACGACATTAAGCAAAAGAAATGATGAAGTGTAAGGTTAATTGAACCACGAGTACGACACAAACTCGAAAGCAACCTTGTGTTCATGGCAAAATGGTATGACGAGGAAGATCGACATAAGCTTAGCTCGTCGTCGAAAATTGTGCTCCAGAAAGGACCTGGTAGCATAGTTAAAATTTAGCATGATAATGATATATTCTATCAGGCTAGAAATGACTTGAAGGATTATTAAACTCGTAAGCAACGAAAATTACTTAGAGTTATTGATTTGGAGTGCATAATTGATTCACTTATCGGTGTCCTAGAGTGAATAGCAGCTCAGAACCCAAGGGAAATTGGAATCGACGAGAAGCAATACTCGATGAAGATTCATAGGAAGCAACACAGTTTCTTTGATATCCTCGAGATACTGGAGGGTAATACTCGAAGGAAGATCAAAACAGAGTTTGCGGAGATGTGTTTATCGGTAGAAGACAAGTGCTTTAACTTGTCTGAGAAATGGAATCAAGGAGAAAATATTGTCGGAACCATGATTGCCAAGGATCAATTCACATATAACAGATGATATTATATCAAGGAAAAAAGTTATTATTACAAGAAGCTTCCATAATAGGATCTTCATCGTGTCCATGGGCATGAACACAAAGTTCAAGGTCGACTCCCACTTTTCCAACGCATAACCTTTCATTCACTTCTTGTTTTGAAGAAGGCATTAGTGTTAAAAGTTTTACCTGGTGTAATACCAGATGAGTAAGACCCGTGAAATCTTTCGGGTTCACACGGATTTATGGAAGGCATAGGTTCAACCCATAGGGGAATCTTAGGAACATATACCACAATCTTCAAGAGTAAATAACACCAACTCGAAAGCAGAGCATGGTTGACAAAAGCAGAGAATACAATTTACCAAAGGCATTATGTATCGAGGAAATTACTCACAAGAGTTTTGGATGTGAAGGACAATGTCGGATAATTATCCAACAAGGATTTGGCGAACCGCAAGGAATCCGATATGAGTGTCGATGTTCAACCAGAAGAAGAAATAACGCAAAGCCATCAGATTATAGGGACATCTGAATAATTTCAAAGCTTAAATACGAAGGAATTATGATTACCAAATCGGGGGGGGGGACCAGAAGCAGAGGCTCTGATCAAAAGATAAGTAAGTTACAAAAAACATATCTCGACAATCAATCAAGGTTTGATTTGCCGAGAACAAGCTCATGTCTGGAGTGACATCTGAGTCAAAAGGACGGATGCTAGTTTTGACTAGGGATTGCGAGCATCTGCAACATATTGAATCAACGAGCTCAAAATGATAGTGACAAAGGATGCCAATAAGATTACTAAGCTTATGGGATTTAACCATAATGCAAGCGCGCAAGAATCTCAAGAGCAATAAGTTGCTGAGGATTTTCAGAAGATCGAATAGTATTTCGAAGACTTTTGTGAAGCACTCAAACAACTGGGGATGAAGAATCCACGGTAATTGTGAGGAATTATTCGTAGGAGTATTCATGCAGCAAAGAACTTCAAGGCAGTTGCAGGAGGGGTTCTCAGAACAGTGGAGAGTATTTCGAGGCATCTTGTAAAACCAAGAGCAACTTGGGACGAAGGTATGAACAACAACTATATGTAGTTATCCATAAGGATATATCGGTGGGAAGGCGGTGGGCACAAAGTCTTGAGAGAACCTCGGAGAGTATCTTCATAATCTTCTGGTGCACCAAGTGATTGTCTGGACTAACGGGCTCTCCGGGAGGAAGTGGTTACGAGATCCTAGAGTCAGAGTTAGTAAAATCTTTAACCCGAATAGAAGAGAGTTCAGAGTCCCAGAGTATAGACGAGGAATAAAAGATCCTAATACCACCCAATGGCGACGTGGGCCCGTAAGCCACACAGCCAATGTTAGTAAAAGTTTTTCAGTGACTATACTCAACTTTGGCCAAGGAGTTGGAAAGGGGGCTACCTACAGGCAGTCGGCTCTGATACCAACTTGTGACGCCCTCGGTTCAATCGTACACTAATCATACATGCAAATGTGTACGATCAAGATCAAGGACTCACGGGAAGATATCACAACACAACTCTAGACACAAATTAAAATAATACAAGCTTTATATTACAAGCCAGGGGCCTCGAGGGCTCGAATACATCAGCTTGAATACACACGAGTCAGTGGAAGCAACAATATCTGAGAACAGACATAAGTTAAACAAGTTTGCCTTAAGAAGGCTAGCCCAAAAGCATCTACGATCGAAAAGGCAAGGCCTCCTGCCTGGGAGCCTCCTAACTACTCTTGGTCGTCGGTGTCCGTCACGTGGTAGTAGGCACCCTCGGGGTAGCAGCCGTCGTCAAAGGTGGCATCTGGCTCCTGGACTCCACCATCTGGTTGCAACAACCAGAAAGAAGAAAGAAGGGGGAAAAGGGGGAGCAAAGCAACCGTGAGTACTCATCCAAAGTACTCGCAAGCAAGGATCTACACTACATATGCAACATTATCAAAGGAAGGCTGTATATGTGGACTGGGCTGCAGAAATGCCAGAATAGAGAGAAGGTCTAGTCCTATCGAAGACTAGCATCTTCTGGAAACCACCATCTTGCAGCAAACAAGAGGGAGTAGAGTAGCATAAAGTAAAGCGGTAGTAGTGTTATCAACCTCGACCAGAGATCCTTTCTCGACTCCCTGCGAGAAAGCAATCCCAGAGCCATACTATCCAGTTATCATCACAATCAAATCCTCATCACCATCCAGTTCTCATCACAAGTATCCAGTTCTAGTTGTATCGATCGGGATACAACTCCAAGTGTCCGTTACCGTAGGACAGGCTATGCATAGATTAGTTCTTCCCTGCAGGGGTGCACCAACTTACCCACCACGCTCGCTTAACTCCGGCCGGACACACTTTCCAGGGTCATGCCCGGCCTCGGCCAAACAATACGCCGCAACCCGACCTAGACTTAACAGAGAGGTCAGCACGCCGGACTAAACCTATGCCCCCAGAGGTCATGGGCCATCTCCCCGGAAACTCCTGCACGTTGCGTACGCGGCCGGTGAGCAGACCTAGCTACCTCCTTCAACAAGGCAGGCGCTTGCGCAGTCCAACCCGGCGCGCGCCACTCAGTCGCTAACATCTATTAAGCTTTGGCTGATGTATATGACGCAGAACGCCCATACTATGCCCACGTGATGGTTAGTGCTATCAGGCCAGAGGCCCCTCGGATCAAATATCCAAATCGTAGTGGATTAGGAACGCGCGGTAACAAGCAGAGACTCACGAAAGAGGTGACCCCATTGCCCCGTCTCGAGGACTTGCGGCAAGGGCTAAGAATGCCCGGCGACGCCTCGTAATTATCTCACGGGCACCTTCCAGGTCAACCCGTCTCCACATCACTTTCCAAGTAACAGTTGTAAAGTCCAAGTATCCGTGTGTCCAAACATCAAGAGGAAAACCCAAGGAATCACCCCCGGTGGGTTCCACTCAATGTAATCATCAAGGTGAACGTAGAGGAATCACCCTCGAGGTTCACACTTGAGGGGTTGCACGACAGAGCCATATCGGAAGTGGTTAAGGAGGAAATCACCCTCGATGACCACGACCGAATAGCTACACTATAGGTTAACATCAGAAGTGATGTAGAGGTCTCACCCTCGGCACTCGATAGTAACCCAGCAGTGTCGAGCAACTAAGGGGAAAGTGATGTGCGGTGCCGGGGCCTGGTCTTCAATCCCGTTGATCGGGTCTTCAATGATGAAGCAGGGGCAACAAGGACAAGGTGGGGGTCACTGATGGATCACTAACCAACCTATACTAAGCAATTTAGGATAAGCAGGTAAGGTACAATAACAGGTACAAAAGCAGGCTATGCATCAGAATACGAGCATACAATAACAGTAGCAAAATCTAATGCAAGCATGAGAGAAAGGAATGGGCGATATCGGGATGATCAAAAAGGGGGGGGGGCTTGCCTGGTTGCTCTGGCAAGGAGGGGTCGTTGTCGACGACGTAGTCGATCACCGGGGCATCAGCGGCCTCGGGGCCTACCGGAGAGAAGAGGGGGAAGAAACAGTAAATACATAGCAAACAGAGGTAACACTAAGCATGACATGACGATACGTAGCGCTAAGCGTGCTCTAACGCGGTACTACACGTTGCAGACGGAGGGGGGAAACATCCGAGGGTGAATTCCCGACGTTATGTGGATTCCGGACAAAGGAAAAGAGGGGGAAAGTTCCATGTTCAGCATGCTAGGGGCATGTGACAGATGAACGGACCACGTATTCGGATTCGTTGGATTTTTCTGAGCAACTTTCATATAGAAAACATTTTCATCCGAGTTACGGTTTATTTTTTATGGATTTTTTGAGTTTTAAACATATTCTGGAATTATTTACATTCACAGAAATGGAATATGATGTCAGCATGACGTAGGAGCGACGTCAGTAGTCAACAGTGCGGTTGACTCGTCAAAATGACCAGTGGGGCCCACTTGTCATGGACAGGGGCCTTAACAGAGTTTATTTAAAAGTACTATGAGGTTAATTGGCAACTGGGCCCCACAGGTCAGTGTCTCATTAAGTTAAATAAATAATTTAAATAAATAAAACATTGATTAAGGGAGCGGGGCCCGCATGTCAGCGACTGGTCAAAACCAGTCTTCGGGTGGACTGGGTCAACCGGGCTAGCGGGACCCATTGGGTCCACTGGCCAGTGGCCCAGGCGGTGCCACATCGGCGCCAGGTCAGCGCAGCCGACGGAGTGACGCCGGCGAGCCTACCCGCGGCGGTGCATCGCCGTAGTTGGCCGGAAAACGCGTACGGGGCACGGAAAGGGGTGCCGCTAGGCACGTTCGAATGGTCACTCGACCGCGCGTCGAGTGGTGGTGGTGGCATCGCCGGACCTAGCCGGAAACGTCGCCGGCGACGAGGTCCACGGCGGAGCGGCTACGGTCGACGGTGGAAAAGATGCTACGGCGTGCTATAGCTCAGGCGAAAGGGCTAGGCGGGAGCAGCAGTCCTCCAGGAGTGCGGTACGGGGACTTGACGGAGCAGGATGAGCTCGGGATCTCGTGCGCGGTAGCAATGGCGGACGGCGGAGCCGGCGCTTACGGCCAGCTAGCTAGGAAAGGAGCAAACGGAGCAAGGACGGGGAGGAAGGAGGCGGAGCTTCCGGGGCAGGCACATGGTGGCCTCTCGGGGTTCGGGAGCGCAGAGGGAGGCCTGTGGCTCCGGTGATCGCCGGTGACCACCGAGAAGGGGAAGAGGGCGATGCCGACGCCGACGACCTCCCCGACTCCAGCTGATGGACGAGGACGGTGAAGCGGAGTACGGCGCACCTCCCAGGCTCGGTTTCCGGGCTCGGGGATGCTGGTGGCCACGGGGACGACGGAGAATGGCGGCGACCGCGCTCGGGCGTCGATGGGGAACGAGAAGGCGAACGAGGAGGGATCTGGGGGGAGAGGG
>NC_057794.1:243743678-243760940 GCF_018294505.1 Triticum aestivum
CCCTGGCGTTGCCGCGGCGTGGGGCGGCGAGCCGGTCGGGCGGCGACCGCAGGCACGGGCGCTCGGTCGCCCGCACAGTGAAGACGACGCGGGAGGGGGAGCTGGTCGGCTTGGGTCGGCCAGGTGGGCTGAGGCCCAAGGGGGGCGCGGTGGCCAGCTGGGCCAATCAGCCCAGTTGAGGGGTGGGGGGCTTTTCCTTTTTCTTTTACTGTAAACAGTTTTTTTCTTTTCTGTTTTAGCTTTTATTTATTAACAGAGAGAGAAAGGGGATTATTTGGTCAACTATTTCACTTAGGAAAAATTTGGGAGGAGTCCCATTAAATCCCTGGTGATTATAGACAGTGCCATAAATATTTTGGAGACCAGAATAATTCATTTGATATTTTTCATAATTAGGATAGCATTTAAAAATGCTGAATTGGTGCTGTTATAATTGCTAATGCTCATCTTTGCACAAAATTGATGTTGTGTTCCTTAACAAATAATTGTTATGGAAGTTTTGGCAAATGATGAACATTTTCCCAACAACTTTTGAGCAACTTCAAACTTCACTTGAATTTGAATTGACTGGAATTTGAAATGGGATATTGAACAAAGGTGATTAAGCACTGTTTTGGAAAAATGATTAGCTTAATCAGAGATGGTTACTGTAGCATGACACTGGGGGTGTTACAGGCGCGGTGGCTCGCAGGATGAGGTGAAGCTTGCTTACCATGCCTTACGCCCGCTCCCTCGCCCACGCGCGCGGTGGCTCGCAGCCCGAGGAGAAAATTTTACTACTCCCTCCGTTTACTCCTCGTCCCTACTACGTACTTTGGTTAGTACTCCCTCCATTTACTTATACAAGGCCACTATAAAAAATACATTTTGCATCTATACAAGGCCACAAATAGTAATCGAGACAAAAGTTACTACTCCCTCCTTTCCAGTTTATGGCTCAATTTCAAAATCTCTCCAACCAAGGTAGACGGTGAGTGGTCGAATTAATTTCATAGTTTGCACAAGTAATTAGTACGCTCGTTTTTCTCAAGAAGTTGTGTTTACCGAGGCATTAATTAGAACGAATGCATGAATGACCACTAAAATTCCATGAACTTGTACATGCATTGGTTAGTTTCCTCTTGACACTGCTTGCGTCGGGTGATCTAACGCACCTCGAAATCCAACATGTAATGGTACTACTACTAGTATAGTACTCCCTCTGTCCCAGAATATAAGAACGTTTTTGATACTATGTTAGTGTTAAAAACGTTCTTATATTTTGGGACGGAGGGAGTAGAATTGAGACTTATCAAACGGAAAAATGAATGTTTTTTAGATGATCCCTATAAACCCTAGTGGGTACGTACTCCGTAAAAATAGATTTTTCCAAAACTAAGTAGCTCCCTTTCATGAATTCTGTAGTAGTATACTCCTCCGTCGACGCCCCCTTTCATGAATTTTGTACTTCCTGTCGCCGACATGTGGGACATATAGCAACTGGGTCGACGTGTCAAGCACCAAATAACAGTGCAGAACAGCAGGGGGGACGCACCCCACTCGTACCAGCCCAGTAGTAGTAATGAGCAATGAGACGTCAAATCACAATGCCGCACTTCCCCGGATGGACGAAGCAACCCTTATTTCACACTTCGGTTCGCCATCATCTCAAACCACATACTAGTATCGCTTCTGCCTCAAGAGGGACACGCACATCGCCTTGTTACATCATGACACGTGGGACCGCATGACAGGGCATGCTCCCCCGCTGATCGCTCGCTAAAATCACCTCATTTTTACTATACTTCCTCCGTATCGGTTTACTACATGGCATGCACGTCGTTCTAGGTTGAGAATTTAACTGGCTATATATGTGATGAACAATACTCTAGCCTTTTAAAAATTGTATAGTTTTGTACAGTAGTACTATCGATGGATTGCGCCATGGAGCAAAACTTGAAATTAAAAAAAAGGTGGTACATATAGAGAGCGCTTGTCGCCAAATTATGCATATAGTACTATTAAAAAAGCTAATACGTGCTTAATTGGGGTGCTAAATTCAATTAAAGAAATACTAGTAGTATGTACATACTAAAGAGTTAAAGTAACGAGAAGAAACATAACATAGTTCTGCTGGGGGCTCCGCACAACACACCCCTCAAATTAAACTAAGCACACCTGAAATTAAACTATGCAACTAATCTGGTAGACAATGCATTAGAAGTTTAGAACCACCATGAGCAACGACACTGCCACCTTACTCGGAGTCCTCGTCCACATCCTTGACTTCGTCCTTGTCCCTATTCCTCTTGGCTGATACTTCTTTGCTTGAACCGCACACTTGGCTGTTGCTCTTCATCCAACCCTTGTAGATATTGAAGCAAAGGTAGCCATCCATTGCAGCGTAGTGGATGTGGTCTATATCTAGTACATTCCTCTGCCATGCATGACGATGAAACATGTATGGAGGTTTCACCAGTTTACCGTACGAAGGATGAACCATGGCTCCTGCCAGGGTCAGCATTGAAGGCTGACGAGAGGGCACCAGCCGATTCTTCTGGAGGTCGAAGGGGTTGCCTACAACGAGGCCTATCTGACCCAGGATTTCTTTGTCGTTACCAAAGTCTACAGTAACAAATTTGACTAGGTTGCTCCCAAGGAAGTCCTTAAAATCCTGGCACTCAACGTCGGCATGGCATATGTGGTAGACCAAGCATAAGTCATGCACACAAACCTGGATCATGGCGGGCTTCTTCCTCTCTTCATCCTTTAGATCCTTCTCTCGTCCCAGGACTGTGGTGTACTCAACATCTAGCCCAGCGATCCACTCATCATCTGAGTTTTCGAACATGCGTCTGAAGCGAGAAAGGCATCCTTTCACCGTCGCGGAAGAACGGGTGTAGATGACGTCGAACTCATCGCTGGTGATGGTTATAACCTTGTACTCACTGCCGATCATGGAGATTTGGGACGCCATGGATTTGGGAGGAGGGTTAGGATTAGTGGAACTGCCGTAATGTGAATGGACGGGACGATTAGGAGCGAACCGCCGTAGTATTGAAGGACGTGCGGGGACGAGTAGGAGCGAACTGCCAGCGTGCGAACGGCAGGGTAGTGGCTTTCCATTCTCCCATGATACGGGCTTCCGAGAGCCCTTGGATCTGAGATCGAACGGTTGCATGCCGTGATTCTAGACCTATGGGTGAATATCCTATCCTGGAGGGTTATTCTGCAAATTTTCAGCAACTTAGCATGCAACCGTTTGATCTCAGATCCAAGGGCTGCCAGCAGCCCGTATCATGGTCACGCCTACCACGACCGTCGCGTCGCTTGCGCGTTCGCGCCCTTGGAGATTTAACACGATGCGTTAGGCTATCTGATGTTGGCATGTCATACATAGTCATCACTTAGTCACTCATACTACAACAAGGTTGGCTATAAGTGTATTTTTTTGTTACTCCTCTCTATCTCTTTCTTCGTACTCAAGGAAGAAACGGTGCTAGTAAGCGCGTGTATTTATTGCATTTGCCAAGGAGTGACCTCTTCCAATGAAATGGTGTTGCTAAGTTTGCTTCATTTAATTAGCTATAGACTCAAAATTGTCTTTTCACCTAGGTACACACGATTAGCACCGTTTCTTCCTTGGGTCACCAAACTAGTCTCTCTCTTCTTGATTAACTTGCCACATCAGACTTTATGCCTATGTGGCAAGCTTAAGCACCTGTAGGAGCAAGTAAAAGTAAGTACAATAGTGCGCTTTACATGGCATTTTTGCATATGTGGAGGAAAGAGAGGCAAGGAAAAAGTGGAGAAGTGGGCTCTCATGCAAGAGCCAGCCTCTACTACATGGTGGAGCATTGGGAGAGGCACCTGTATGGAGGTGGTCAGGAATCTGGGAGACTCACACCTGTCGTAGCGCCGCAGTTAAAATGATAATGTCAAGTCAAATCACGGGGCCCCACCTGCCAGCAGTAACTCGCTGTCAAATCACACAGCCCTATGTTTGCAGCAGCTACTCCCTCGTCTTCTCGCGTCTCTGTCGAACCGACTAGGCGGAACTGCCCCGCCGCCTACCGCGCAGGAAAAGCCCCGCCCTCGACTTTTAAATACAACTACATCCGCTTAAGAATCCAATGATATACTTTTTGTGACATAGTAACTCCTATTTAGTTAGTCAAATGGATGACCTAGAACTACGTGCAGGCCCTATAAACGGAGACGCCTAAAAATAAAAAAACCGAGACGGAGAGGGTAGTTCAGCACGTATCTTTTTAGATCAATATAGTCGGGATTCACCAAGGAGCAAAACCAAGTGGTAGGCTGCTCCTGTCGTGTTGGCGTAGCAACTCAAGCAGGGTCAGTCCGCACACGAAATGGCGACACACTTAACAAGACCCCTTTGGCCGACATGTGGCTCATCCACTGTCCTGTTCCACGTGCGATGCACCAAATTACAGTTAGGGGCAGCAGTTGGAATTGGAGGCACCCCGGTCGTAGCGTCGCAGTAGTAGAAAATGAGCGACGAGGGGTCAAATCACAAAGCCCCACCTTTCCTGCATTAAGCTGGATGCACGAAGCAACCATCATTTCACTCTAGGGTGCAAGAGCATAAAGAAAATAGAAAACAATGATGCGTGCGGCAGCTACCTAGGGCACCCTAGGGTAGGGGTCTCCACTGCAGATCCTTTTTTTTTGAAAGCGCCTCCACTACAAATCGGCTTCTCCCTCGTCCTCTTGAAGAAAACTGATGATGAGTGCGGCGGTAGGGTTTGTAGGAGTACTACAGCGTGCGGGGCCACGTCATAGTAAACGGGTTCGAGCCGACGCCTTAAATATGTGTGGGCCGCTTGGTTGTATGGGAACGAGGCAGCATTTTGGGTTCGGGGACCAGTGGAGATATAGTACGTACAAAAAATTGTGGACGTAGGTTCGACCGAAAGGCAATGATGCATGGGTCCTGCATTTTGATATACCCGGGGCCGTGTGAAATTTGCTACTCTACTCAAAACTACTAGTAAGATACTCCCTCCGTCCATGAATAAGTGTACTTCTAGCTTTTGTCTTAAGTCAAAGTTTTAAAACTTTGACCAACTTTATAGGGGAAAGTAGCAGCATTTATGACACTAAATTAGTATCACTAGATTCATTTTGAATTGTAATTTCATAATATATCAATTTTATGTCATATATGTTACTACTCTTTTGTATATATTTGGTAAAAATTTTAAAACTCTGACTTAGAACAAAGGCTAGAAGTACACTTATTCACGGACGGAGGGAGTACACATGTATTGAACGCATGAGATTTCGAAACCAAATTATGAATAAATACACACTATAGCATGTAAAGCTTTGAGTCATATATTCATGATGTAGATGTTCGTTTAGTTCTTATAGTTCATCTCATTCAAAATCAATAAGTTTTATAAAAATGTTAAGATTCATGGGGTTGTGCATTGTACTCCCTCCGTTCACCAAATTGAAGACCCAACTTTGCACTAACTTTGAGTTAGTGCAAAGTTGGGTCATCTATTTTGGAACGGGGGGAGTAAATCATAAAGTAAAAAACAAATAATGGCAATTCATTTAGAAAAAAATAATCAATTATGATACAGAAGATTCTAGAACAAAGGAGAAGTGCTTGTGTTTTGAGGTTTGTGCATTATGCTTAAGTTCAACCATGGAGTCTTCTAAATTGTACATGTGGCAGATCTGGTGGAATGTTGATGATATCCAATGGCCAGTAGTGCTCGGATTTGCCTATCTCTACACTGTCGGGTTAGCTTCATCCAGCGACCATCTTTCAAAGTTATTGGCACACTATATAGTTCTTGTGCCATAGTTGCATGTTTTGGAAAAAAGCTACTAGTGGGTTGTACTATCTATTTAGGAATAGAAGATGTATACAAGGAAGTTGTAGGGAAAGAGATGACATGGAGCATCTCAATTCCTATGAGTAGGGATTGGAAAAGAGATGTCATTTGGTTCACATCATAGGAACTTTTCTATTGAATCTAGAGATGACATGTATCTCAATTCCTATGAGCAGGGATTAGAAAAGAGATGTAATTTGGTTCATATCATAGGAACTTTTCTATTGAATATACGCTAATGTTTATTTTCCTTTGAAATTAAGGGAGTATAGGAATCCATTCATATGAACCAAGTGGCTCTAAAGCTATAGAAATGATATCATGTTTATTTCCTTTGAAATGTGGAGTATATGAATATATTCTTATGAACCAATTGGCTCTAAAGGAAAAAATCCTATAAAAATCATATCATATAGAGTTTCTATGATATTCCTCGACACTAAAGGATGCTTGAAATTGCCGCGGGTGATACGATGGTCTTTCTTTGTAGACTCCTCACCCAACTTTATAGTTACCTCTCGAAGATGAATGAAATGACACATACATGGTATTCTACATGTGCAATTTGGTACACGAAAACTCGGTAAAAGTTTGCGAGGTTCGAATTTTCAATAAAGCTATATGCACTGCATTTCGGAACGGATGGAGCATACGGCAGTTGCTAACACTCACGTGGAAGATTTGTGTGTAGGAGGAGTGGCTATTCTGTTAAATGACATGGCAAAACTGGCACTGTCGGATGCCGATCTAACGGTTCTTACGGCGTTCGTCAGGAAAAGGCTTGTGGCGAACGTTTGTCGGATAATGATTTACGGACACATGCATTGCATTGATACGTGCCCCCCTCTCTCTCGCGCACACGCACCCTCACGAGTCGTGACTCTCCCGAGTCCTCTCACAGACTCGCACGTCGCACCCATCGTCTATCTGCAGGTAGACGTCACGCACATATGTGCTCTTCACACCCTACCCTCAGAACTTCTAAAAAACAAAAGACGGCGCGCACATTTTATTTTAGCTCACACGTCACACACTTGTAATATTACTCTTGCGGCGAACGTTCTTTGGGCATAGTATATTGTACTCTCACGAAGAGAAGTGGTGCACGCACGCACTAGTTCTCTCACACCCACTTGCGGGTACACGTAGGAGTGCATTTTTTTGAAGCTGGTACAACAAAATCACTCCACTATATATAAAAGCAGGAGCCTTAGCGCTTGCTTTACTAGGGTTCCTCTCGTTCACTCTCTCATGCTCTCCAGATCTAAGCAACACATGGGTGGCCACACTCTCTCTCAGCTCACGACTGGTCACAAATCCGGTCGGATAACCTCGACCGGGGCAGGGGTGTATGTGCATCGTTCATGCTGTCGTCAGCGGCGAGGGAGGAGACCAACGGCTGCCCGGGCGTCCCGATCGGCGGCCCTGCCATTCTCTCAGAGAGAGCGCTGGCTCGGGAGGGCCTCCGACCCCTTCTTCCTCCCTGCGGTATTTTGGCCAAGATGCGGCCTCCCGGCGCCGTCTTTGCGACATGCTGACGACCCTCAGGTATATATTCCTTCGAAACCTGCCTTGCTCTACTGCCCCAGCTCCCTTCGTGTGGATCCTTTTCTACTTCCGTGTGCTGTTCCAAAGCCACCTAGAATTCTACTGTTATTAGAAGTAAAGCTATTTCATACAGTCGACTCAAAGCGTTGGTTCAAATAGGGAAGAAAGTGGGAAAGCTGTAGCATGAATCTAGGACTTGGTTCTAAGAGGAAACGGGGAAAGTAGTAATATTTGTCACTGTTTAAATAACCATAGTTCTTATTTGCGCAAACAGGGATGTCTGTCTCCATATCGTTTCGGGATGTCTGTCTTCGTATTGTTTCTATCCGCGCAATCAAAAGCACACACCTCATTTTTAGTACAACTGCGCAAAATGAGATGGCTATCCCTCGTTGCCATCGTCTAACCTCCCATCTTCAAGGTATCCCTACATTGGTAGTAACTAAAGTAGAATGACCAACGCAATCTAAAAGAAGCTGATTCGTATGTTTTACTTCCTGATTGCAGTGCAGGGACGAGCGAAAACAACTGCATCCTAGTCCGGAATGCACTTTCTACCAGTTCATCCATGGACCAAGGACTAGCTGGCACGGCTACATGGCGGTTTTTTGGACAGGTGCGCGGACAAGAGGCATTGTGGTCTGCTTATTTCTGCAAATAGCGGTGCTTAAATTTAGTGGAATGCACAAGAATTTCACCTGGTCAGTACACTGCATGGTTCAGTTCAGCATTCCAGCTGAGACCACAATTATAATTGGTTATTCTGGAATGAGAGAACCTAACACTGAATGGTGGCAACAAGAAAAAACCAGAGTGAACTCCAGGAAATTTAAGCCTGCTGGGAGGCCCTTTGCTCAGAGAGAAGCCTTGCTTGTTTTTTCCTGATTTGTAAACCTTCTCACAACTTCGTCTTTTGTTGTGAACTAGTATATGTTTGATATGTTCTATGAATCATTGAGATGTATAAAATTGTTGAACTTATGCTTTTCAAGTTTTTTATGAAGACGAGTTTAATATGAGTGTTCCACATGAGCGCTGGACTAGCGTGTGAACGTTTGGAATTTATTACATTGTGGCCTCAATTAACTGCATGAACCACTATAACAAGATACATAGTTGCTTATATGTCAGACAGCAGATTGTTGATTGTTAGTTGGTCGATAGCCTAGTGTTGAAGCGAGCTAAGCCAATGTGTCGTGTTTTGCACAGCTGCTTACAAGTGGGGTAGCACCAACAGTGTTTACAAGTACTTATGTATATGTCGGCACACGGTTCTCGAACGAGTGCTCTATTTCATCAAAACACACACTGCTCGTATGATAAACCGTGACAACTTATGTCTTACCAGGCCATATTCATGAAAAAACTAGTGAGGACGCATCTGTTTTGGCAACAATTACGATGGTTCTCACATGATTCACGGGCACACAAAAGTAGCAGCAGTTCCCATAGACGGATTCAAACAGAGTACTAGCCCCAGAGGGGTCGATAACAGGCAAGGTTCGGATAATTAGACACAATCCAAACTACTATTAAACACTAGCTGGGGCAACTATTTCATGCCTCGATCTAATTTGGGCTGGACACAAGACGGACCTTGCCATGAACATCATCGAGGACGTCCCGCAGCAGCTCAATCCTGTGAACCTTCATGAAGACAACCTTGTGGCCTTGCCACTGATAAACTTGTTTGTGGTAGGCATGCCACGTCATCTTCCTGCGTAAGCTTGACAAGAACAGTATTCCTCACAAACGAAGGAGTAGCTTTGAACTTCTTGTGCTTCAGTACACCCTGGACAACACGCCTGACAATAGTGAGGCTAGAATACAACTCTTCATTGGTATAACCGCAAATGGCTTCCAGGATCCAACAGCCTAAGAACTCTGTTTTCCCAGTGCGTATATTCAGGTTGTCCGCCTCATAGCGAGTGACATGTACAACCACACAATCCTTGTCTGCATCATGGCTCTAATTGAAACAGAAACAAATTCTGAATTACTTTTCAGTATAAGAAACACAAGTTATTTAAACCACTACGTATACCATGGCATCGAAGCTAATAAAATTTTGCATTATTAATCACCACATACTTCCTTTTCTAAAAAAAATGACCACATACTTAGATGAAAAACCACAATCGAGATCGGCATAGAAGGAAATCACCCTGGGCAGCTCAGCGGGGGGGGGGACACATCCTCGAAGGGGGAAAACTGCTCCTGCAGTGCCATGAGGGCTGTAACCTCAAACAGGGCGTTGACCATCTCAGTATCTCGGGTCGCCTCGGTGGTTGCCTCCATCTTCTTGGAGCTCTCTATCTCGTGGGGATCAGCCTCCCGCGTCTGCTCCAATATCGGCAGATCTTTGCCTAGTTCTCCTTGGTCCATCATGAAACTGACGAATACTAGGAGACCACTGAAAGGAAAACACAATCGCAATGACAATGAAACAAAAAAGAGAGTGAGGATCGGTTACTGCTTTGCAAAAGTTCTTTTTTTCCTCTGAATGAAAATATACCAACATCACGGATCCGCTTACCTTCCCTTCGTTTGGAGAGAAGAACAGTGGCAGATGCAAGTGTTGCCTTTCTTGAAGACGGTGAGGGAGAAGGGGATTCCGCGAAGAGTGAAATGATGGTTGCTTCGTCTGTCAAATTTAGACTACGGGGAGGTGGGGTTTTGTGATACGACGGCTCGTTACTGGCGCACTACGACCGGGGTGACTCTCCGCCTGCATACTGCCTTCTAATTTGGTGGATGGCATTTGGGCCCGCGCGCTGCATGGCCCGCATGTCGGTGAACAAAAGTATACCGGCATTCAGTAGAGGGAGACTTTTCAATGACCTAGGAGGAGCCAGAAGCGGTAGAGTGTCTCCACTGTACTAGTAGTAATTGTTTTTCTGGGTAGCTGTAGAGTGTCTCCACTGTACTAGTAGTAATTGTTTCTCGGGTCCCAAGACAAAACAACCCATCCACACTAGTAAATAGTAAAATCAATTCAAAATACCATATATTTACTGAATGAGATGCGCTACCCACACCCAGCACACTGCCCCCCCCCCCAAAAAAAACCTGGGTGCTCTTCTTCCTCCTCGCTCCTACAGAAAACCCCAGCTCCCCTTCTTCCTCACTCCTACAGAAAACCCCCAGCTCCCCTTCTTCTTCGCTCGCACTACAACTAGGCTCATCGTTCGTTACTCTGCTCAAATCTATGAGTGCGACACGACGCCCTCGAGGAAAATGGAGTCGGCTGACCCCAGCGCCAAGAAGATGAGGCTCCCGCCAGCAGCGACGCCTGTTGTAGATCCCGCACCAGGCAGCGCGGGGAGAAGCAGCGACCCTGCCCCCACCGGATCCCAGGAGCCCATAGAATCTCGGGTGGACCGCATCAGCAATCTCCCGGACGCCATCCTTGGGGAGATCATCTCGCTTCTCCCCACCAAGGATTGCTGCCGCACCCAAATCCTCTCAATTTGGTGGCGCCCTCTATGGCGCGTCGTTCCCCTTAATCTCGACTATTGTCAGTTATCTCTCTTCAATGATTTTGAAATCCCCAGAGCCATCATCTCCTCCCACCAGGGCTCCGTTCAAAGCCTCTGCATCCCGTCATGCTACCTCAGCAAGCATACCATGCCCTGCACGGTGGATGCCTGGCTGGAATCCCCTGAATTCACAGAACTACAGCTGCTTGAGTTCTACTATTCCCCTGGAAATCACATACCACATACCGAATGCCATGAACTTGTGCCCTCAGCATCGATGTCCATCTCGGGGTTTTCGTCCTCTCTCCACACCGCCACCTTTGCACAGTGCTACTTACCAGACAATCTGGTACTAAACCTTCGACTCCCATTTCTCAAGAAACTTTCACTTGTGCGGGTTCGTATATCGGAGGCCTCATTGCACAGCATCATCCACTCCAGTTGCCCTGCGCTGGAGTGCTTGGTGCTTGTTTTCATAGTTAGAATCAGTTGTCTCCAAATAAAGTCGCCTAACCTTGTAAGAATTGGAATTTCTTTTGACGGAAGGTAGCTCATCATCCAAGATGCCCCTTCACTTCAAAGGTTGATCCTTGATTCTAGTTATTCACCGTTGCAAATAACCGTCCTCTCTGCGCCTAAACTGGAGATCTTGGGTGAAATACATGATCTCTGTGCTCATTCCAATATGGTGTTTGGCTCCACAGTTCTTCAGGTACTTTATACTATCATCTACACTTGTAACCATAAGCTACATTTTAAATTTCTGCGCATAATTTATATATCATCTTGGAGTACACATTTTGTACTAATATTATGTTCTATGCTCAATGAAGAGTTTCTCCATGGCTGGGCTATCAATGGTGCTGGATTCTGTCAAGATCTTATATATCCAAATGCATAATTTTGATCTGAACAAGATTATTGGCTTGCTGCAATGCTTTCCATGTCTGGAGAAGTTGTATATAAAGGTGATAATTTCACGCACATTGGAAGCCCGCATATAGTGTACTAGAATTAACCGTTCAGCTGTTGCTCTTTCGACACTCTTCTTTTAGACCTTAACTGTTTTCAATCTTCATGTCTATTTAGGCAACAGGACGGGGTAAGAAAGTTATAACCAGTCGATGGATTCGTAAGCATCGGGATTTTCTCACTTCTCATGAGATTCGATTGAAGACAATAACGCTAGAACGATATGTAGCCAACCGTGCAAACACAAAATTTGTCACATTCTTCCTGCTGAATGCAAGGTTACTATTGTCCATCAGGCTTAAGTTTATCAGCAGCATGGTTTTGACGGATGGGTATGTCGAAGAGCAAAAAAAGGATTTTCAGGTGGGCAAAAGAGCTTCTAAACGTGTCGGGTTTCTATTTACAACATATTGTGGTCATAATCCAGTAAATTTTATGACCCGGGATGTTCATTCTATGGACCTGACCGATCCATTTGACTATGACTGCCGAAAACAGTGCTGGAGTTAGATGTTGTTGCCCTTTTCAATCTGTTTTTTTTGTAAACCTAATGAACAATTAACCCTCGTGCTTTTGTACAGTTTGTAAGCTAGAGTTAGATGTTCCTGCCCTTTTCAACTCGGCTGTGACTGTCATATTTTCTTTGAAACAAGGCAAATGGCTTGCCATTCGTTTAATTTAGAGTGAAATATTGTAACAAATCCAAACCAAGGGAAATAACATCACTCTCGCCGGCTGCTTGAGCTCACTGTGCATTACAGAAGCCAAGTGATTAGCCCCCACCAGCACCCACAAACTTATTTCGAAGTAGCACATCAAATGGGCTCTAAATTTTCATAGGAAAGGTTGGACATCTGGGGCTCACGCCATTGTCAATGTAGTCAATAAACGAGAGAATTACACTACGAGCGGCTGACACCAGGGACCCAACAAGTCGCGTAGTTTTTTTTAGGAACAAGCAGTTGTTATTTATACTAGTTTTAGCGACGGATCAGGGTAACAACGGGGCTGTGCGGGGGCTGTGGCCCATCTAGCCAGGGTTTTATTTATGTTTACCACATCATGAGCCCAGTTGTGTTTTTTTCTTGCTGAAAATAGCTAGCACAGTTCTATTTTTTAAAAAGAAATACCCAAACAAGGCCTACTTGCTTTATCGGCCCTGCTGGGCTGCAAATCTTTCAACACGAGGAGAGTTTCATTCAGTTTGCCCAGAAATGGGATGTACATTTTTAAAACACATCAAACCGGGAATTAGTTTCAAATTTTTTTCATTACAAGATCTTAAATTCCAATGATTTTTATGCGTGGACAATTATTTGGATTTTATATTTATATAAATTATTTTTCAAAATAGTTTGAATGTGAATCGATATTTCTGGATTAAAAACAGTTGACCGCACCAAAATATGCAAAATTTCGTATACTTTTTAACCATGGCCACAATATGGGGTGTGATGCTAACAAAAAGAAGATGGGCTCCAAAAAAATTCTTAAGAATTAGCAAATGGGTTGTACATTATTAGAAATAATGGCAGATGAGTTGTATGCTGTTTTCCACAGATTTGAGGCTGACTTGTGCGCCTACTACAGGTTGACGCGTATGCTTTCATAAAAAAAAGGTTGACGCACACGCAACGCCCTGTCAACTTAGTCAACACACGAGAGCAGTGACTGTTGGATGTCCATCCAACGGCTGTCGTGCTTCTTCAATCTCTGCTCTTCATGCTCAAGCCGCTCAAACAAGCGCCGGTGGGACTGCCTACTCCCTCCTCCGGCCGGCCGGCTGTGCTGCCACGCAGGCCTCACCGCCCGACCGTACTCCCATCGCTAGCCTAGCCATCCCTCTACTCACCCACACCTATTGTTATTCTCCGACGACGGCAGACGAACCAATAAACCCTCGTACAGTCATACTCCCCTCCGCGTGGGAAACAACTGCCGAGTATTCCCTGGCTCCGTGTCGTTCCCTTCCTAGGCCTCGCCGTCGTCCACCGCCTTGGTGCTCTTGGCGCGGCCTGGTCAACGTGGTCAATGAACGACATCCATCGAAAGTGGACTGTACGGGGAGAGGCTGACAGCTGGGTCCACGGCCGCACGCAAGGAAATGCCTCCTTATTACGCGCAAAATAATGATTCCTCCACCTGACAGCTAGGACCCATAGGAAGGGCCTCTGTATTTTGCAAAAAAACATTCCCCCCGCTGACAGGTCGGACCCACCATCTATATCTTCGCACGCAAGGAAGTGCCTCCTTATTACGCCCAAAAAAATGAATACCCGCCTGCTAGCTGGGACCCACCATATTGTTGGGCTGACTTGTGGGCCTACTAAGTTGACAGGGACGGAGAGTTTTGTCAACTTAGTCAATACTCCAGTGACCGTATGATGTCCATCCAACGGCCATAGTGCTTCTTCAACCTCTGGTCTTCTTGCTCCAGCCGCCCAAAGCAGCGCCGGTCGTGCCGCCTGCTCCTGCCTCCCGTGGCCGGCTGTGCTACCGCGGAGGCCTCACCGTCCCCATACTACTCCCACCACTGGCAAGGCCATCCCTCCACTCACCCATACACCCTGTTATTCTGTGGTGACGGCAGCCTCACACCGCAGCCGAACCAGTGAACGCTCGTACTCCTCTCCACGTGGGCATCCACTGCCGCGTCTTGCACGGCTCCGCGTCGTCCCCTTCCTAGGCCTCGCCGTCATCCACCTCCGTGGTGCTCTCGCCGTGACGTGGTCAATGTGGTTAACGACCGACTTCCATCAGAAGAGTACTGTACGTGGAGAGGCTGACAACCGGGTCCACGGCAGCCGCAAGGAAGTGCCTCCTTATTACACGGAAAATAATTATTCCTCCACCTGACAGCGGGGACCCACCGGACGGGCCACCATTATTTTGCGAAAAAAATTGTTTCCCCCTGACTGCTGGGACCCACCGGACGGGCCACTATATTTCGCGAAAAAAACGTTCCCCCCGCTGTCAGCTCGGACCCACCGGAAGTGCCTCCTTATTACGCACAAAAAAATGAATACTCCCCCGGCTAGCTAGGACCCACCTTGCTGGGAGGCTGACTTGTGGACCTACTAAGTTGACGGGGACGAAGGGTTTGTCAACTTAGTCAATATGAACGATTCTAGCTCCAGTGACTGTACGATGTCCATCCAACGGCCGTAGTGCTTCTTCAACCTATGGTCTTCTTGCTCCAGCCGCCCAAAGCAGCGTCGGTCGTGCTGCATGCTCCTGCCTCCCGTGGCCGGCTGTGCTGTCGTAGAGGCCTCACCGCCCCCTACTATTCCCACTGCCGGCCAGGCCCTGCGGCGACGGCAGCCTCACACCGCAGCCGAACCAGTGAACCCTCGTAGTCCTCTCCGCGCAGGCTTCCACTGCCGCGTCGTCCCCTTCCTAGGCCTCGCCGTCGTCCACTATCGTGATGCTCTCCGCATGGCGTGGTCAAGGAACGATTTCCTTCGGAAGAGTACTGTACGTGGAGAGGCTGACAGCTGGGTCCACAGCCACAGCCCAGTTTTTTTGTGATTTGCCAAGTAAGTCGCTTTGTCAGGCCTATTGGGCTGCAAATCTTTCAAGACGAGGAGAGCTTTCATTCGGCTGGCCGAGAAAATGGCCCATCAGTAATGAGAAATGGGTTGTACATTTTTAAAACACATCAAACCGGCAATTAGTTTCAAATATCTTTTTTTTCATTTCAAGATTTTAAATGACATTAATTTTTATGCGTGGAGAATTTGTTGGATTTTATATTGATATACATTTTTTTTAAATCAGTTTGAATGTGAGTCGAAATTTCGAGATTAAAAACAGTTCGGACCACACCAAA
Organism: Triticum aestivum; assembly: GCF_018294505.1. Lineage (NCBI taxonomy): Eukaryota > Viridiplantae > Streptophyta > Magnoliopsida > Poales > Poaceae > Triticum > Triticum aestivum. The sequence continues at coordinate 243,759,359 of NC_057794.1, forward strand.
ATATGCAAAATTTCGTATAATTTTTTAACCGTTGCCACAATATGGGCTGTAATGCTAACAAAAAGAATATGGGCTCCAAAGAAAACCTTAAGAATTAGCAAATGGGTTGTAAATTATTAGAAATAATGGCAGATGGGTTGTATGCTGTTTTTCACAGATTTGAGGCTTTCCTAAAAAAAGGGTTGACGCACAAGCACTGACTGTTGGATGTCCATCCAACGGCCGTCGTGCTTCTTCAATATCTGCTCTTTCTGCTCCAGCCGCTCAAACAAGCGCCGGCGGGACTGCCTGCTCCCTCCTCCGCGTGGTCGGCTGTGCTGCCGCGCAGGCCTCACCACCCGACCGTACTCCCATCGCTGGCCTAGCCATCCCTCTACTCACCCACACCTGCTGTTATTCTACAGCGATGGCAGACGAACCAGTAAACCCTTGTACAGTCGTACTCTCCTCCACGTGGGAAACAACTGCCGAGTCTTCCCTGCCTCTGTGTCGTCCCCTTCCTAGGCCTCATCGTCGTCCATCGCCCTGGTGCTCTCGGTGCGGCGTGGTCAACATGGTCAAGGAACGACTTCCATCGGACGTGTACTGTACGTGGAGAGGCTGGCAGCTGGGTCCAAGGCGGTAGCAAGGAAGTGCCTCCTTATTATGCAGAAAATAATGATTCCACCACCTGACAGCAGGGACCCACCAGACGGGTCACCGTATTTCGCAAAAAAAAAAGTTTCCCCCCTGACTGCTGGGACCCACCAGCTACACCTTCGCACGCAAGGAAGTGCGTCCGGGCAAAACAAACAATTCGCCCCCCTGACTGCTGGGACCCACCAGCTACATCTTCGCACGCAAGGAAGTGCGTCCGGGCAAAAAAAACCAAAACGATTCGCCCCCCTGACTGCTGGGACCCACCAGCCCCCCGACTGCTGGGACCCACCAGCTACATCTTCGCACGCAAGGAAGTGCGTCCGGGCAAAAAAAAATGATTCGTCCCCTGACTGCTGGGACCCACCAGCTACATCTTCGCAGGCAAGGAAGTGCCTGACAGTCGGGACACCTGGTCGAAGCGTACGTAGCGTTGACATTCTGGTCGCGAACGTGTACGTACATACTGGTCGATGTAGAGCCGCGCACGTGTCGTAGTAGAGGCGCGCACGTAGCATGTACACGTACGTACAGCGGCCAGGGTGCAAGAAAGAAAATACGGCCACGTATGTTTACATACGGGTGGGGTCTCGAATGCCTACTCGCGCATACGTACGGCGTGGGCTCGTGTACATGGCTGGGTCGGAACGGAGAAACAGCATCGTCGTCGTGTTCATGGGTCAGAACGGAATGCGTGGTCATGTTCATCGGGAGGGCTTGGACGGAAAGGCAATGGAAACGAGGCCTGGCGTACCGCACAACGGAGGAAACGGACCTCCTACGGTCGAAACGGGGGTCCTGTTGATCGGGAGGGGTGTGGCGTACCGCAAAACAGAGGAAACGGACCTCCTACGGTCGAAACGGGGGTCCTGTTGATCGGGAGGGGTGTGGCGTACCGCAAAACAGAGGAAATGGACGTCCTACGATCGAAACGGGGCTCCTGTTG